>NW_026599600.1:2237500-2245000 GCF_023634155.1 Falco peregrinus | reverse complement strand
TAACCCTAACCCTAAAAGACCTAACCCTAAACGTAACTCTAAACCTCAGCTGTGCATGGCATGTACCTAACCCTAACCCTAACCCTAACCCTAACCCTAAAAGACCTAACCCTAAATGGAACTCAAAACCTCATCTGTGCTTGGCATGTACCTAACCCTAACCCTAACCCTAACCTTAACCGTAACCCTAACCGTAACCCTAACCCTAACCCTAACCTTAACCCTAAGCCTAAGAGACCTAACCCTAAACGGAACTCAAAACCTCAGCTGTGCATGGCATGTACCTAACCCTAACCCTAACCCTAACCCTAACCCTAACCCTAACCCTAACCCTAACCCTAACCCTAACCCTAACCCTAACCCTAACCCTAACCCTAAAAGACCTAACCCTAAACGGAACTCTAAACCTCAGCTGTGCGTGGCATGTACCTAACCCTAACCCTAACCCTAACCCTAACCCTAACCCTAACCCTAAGCCTAAGAGACCTAACCCTAAACGGAACTCAAAACCTCAGCTGTGCATGGCATGTACCTAACCCTAACCCTAACCCTAACCCTAACCCTAACCCTAACCCTAACCCTAACCCTAACCCTAACCCTAACCCTAACCCTAACCCTAACCCTAAAAGACCTAACCCTAAACGGAACTCAAAACCTCAGCTGTGCGTGGCATGTACCTAACCCTAACCGTAACCCTAACCCTAACCCTAACCCTAAGAGACCTAACCCTAAACGGAACTCAAAACCTCAGCTGTGCATGGCATGTACCTAACCCTAACCCTAACCCTAACCCTAACCCTAACCCTAACCCTAACCCTAACCCTAACCCTAAGAGACCTAACCCTAAACGGAATTCAAAACCTCAGCTGTGCATGGCATGTACCTAAACCTAACCCTAACCCTAACCCTAACCCTAACCCTAACCCTAAAAGACCTAACCCTAAACGGAACTCTAAACCTACAGCTGTGCATGGCATGTAGCTAACCCTAACCCTAACCCTAACCCTAACCCTAACCCTAAAAGACCTAACCCTAAACGGAACTCTAAACCTCAGCTGTGCATGGCATGTACCTAACCGTAACCCTAACCCTAACCCTAACCCTAAGAGACCTAACCCTAAACGGAACTCAAAACCTCATCTGTGCTTGGCATGTACCTAACCCTAACCCTAACCCTAACCCTAACCGTAACCCTAACCCTAACCCTAACCCTAACCCTAACCCTAACCCTAACCCTAAGAGACCTAACCCTAAACGGAACTCTAAACCTCAGCTGTGCATGGCATGTACCTAACCCTAACCCTAACCCTAACCCTAACCCTAACCCTAACCCTAACCTTAAGAGACCTAACCCTAAACGGAACTCTAAACCTCAGCTGTGCGTGGCATGTACCTAACCCTAACCCTAACCCTAACCCTAACCCTAACCCTAACCCTAACCCTAACCCTAACCCTAACCCTAACCCTAACCCTAAAAGACCTAACCCTAAACGGAACTCTAAACCTACAGCTGTGCATGGCATGTACCTAAACCTAACCCTAACCCTAACCCTAACCCTAACCGTAACCCTAACCTTAACCCTAACCCTAAGAGACCTAACCCTAAACGGAACTCTAAACCTCAGCTGTGCATGGCATGTACCTAACCCTAACCCTAACCCTAACCCTAACCCTAATCCTAAACCTAACCCTAATCCTGACCCTAAGAGGCCTAACCCGAGACGGAATTCTAAACCTCAGCTGTGCATGGCATGTACATAACCCTAACCCTAACCCTAACCCTAACCCTAACTCTAACCATAAAACTGACCCTAAGAGAGCTAACCCTAAACGGAACTCAAAACCTCAGCTGTGCATGGCATGTACCTAACCCTAACCCTAACCCTAACCCTAACCCTAACCCTAAGAGACCTAACCCTAAACGGAACTCAAATCCTAAGCTGTGCTTGGCATGTACCTAACCCTAACCCTAACCCTAACCGTAAGAGACCTAACCCTGAACGGAACTCTAAACCTCAGCTATGCATGGCATGTACCTAACCCTAACCCTAACCCTAACCCTAACCCTAACCCTAATCCTAACCCTAACCCTAACCCTAACCCTAACCCTAACCCTAACCCTAAGCCTAACCCTAATAGACCTAACCCTAAACGGGACTCTAAACCTCAGCTGTGCATGGCATGTACCTAACCCTAACCCTAACCCTAACCCTAACCCTAACCCTAACCCTAACCCTAATCCTAAACCTAACCCTAATCCTCACCCTAAGAGGCCTAACCCGAGACGGAACTCTAAACCTCAGCTGTGCATGGCATGTACATAACCCTAACCCTAACCCTAACCCTAACCCTAAACCTAACCCTAACCCTAACCCTAACCCTAACCCTAACCCTAACCCTAACTCTAACCATAAAACTGACCCTAAGAGAGCTAACCCTAAACGGAACTCAAAACCTCAGCTGTGCATGGCATGTACCTAACCCTAACCCTAACCCTAACCCTAACCCTAACCCTAACCCTAACCCTAACCCTAAGAGACCTAACCCTAAACAGAACTCAAATCCTAAGCTGTGCTTGGCATGTACCTAACCCTAACCCTAACCCTAACCGTAAGAGACCTAACCCTGAACGGAACTCTAAACCTCAGCTATGCATGGCATGTACCTAACCCTAACCCTAACCCTAACCCTAACCCTAACCCTAATCCTAACCCTAACCCTAACCCTAACCCTAACCCTAACCCTAACCCTAAGCCTAACCCTAATAGACCTAACCCTAAACGGGACTCTAAACCTCAGCTGTGCATGGCATGTACCTAACCCTAACCCTAACCCTAACCCTAACCCTAACCCTAACCCTAACTCTAACCCTAACCATTACCCTAACCCTAAGAGACCTAACCCTAAACGGGACTCTAAACCTCAGCTGTGCATGGCATGTACCTAACCCTAACCCTAACCCTAACCCTAACCCTAACCCTAACCCTAACCCTAACCCTAACCCTAATAGACCTAACCCTAAACGGAACTCTAAACCTACAGCTGTGCTTGGCATGTACCTAACCCTAACCCTAACCCTAACCCTAACCCTAACCCTAAGAGACCTAACCCTGAACGGATCTCTAAACCTCAGCTGTGCACGGCATGTACCTAACCCTAACCCTAACCCTAACCCTAACCCTAACCCTAACACTAACCCTAACCCTAACCCTAACCCTAACCCTAACCCTAACCCTAACCCTAACCCTAACCCTAACCCTAACCCTAACCCTAACCCTAATAGACCTAACCCTAAACGGGACTCTAAACCTCAGCTGTGCATGGCATGTACCTAACCCTAACCCTAACCCTAACCCTAACCCTAACCCTAACCCTAACTCTAACCCTAACCATTACCCTAACCCTAAGAGACCTAACCCTAAACGGGACTCTAAACCTCAGCTGTGCATGGCATGTACCTAACCCTAACCCTAACCCTAACCCTAACCCTAACCCTAACCCTAACCCTAACCCTAACCCTAATAGACCTAACCCTAAACGGAACTCTAAACCTACAGCTGTGCTTGGCATGTACCTAACCCTAACCCTAACCCTAACCCTAACCCTAACCCTAAGAGACCTAACCCTGAACGGATCTCTAAACCTCAGCTGTGCACGGCATGTACCTAACCCTAACCCTAACCCTAACCCTAACCCTAACCCTAACACTAACCCTAACCCTAACCCTAACCCTAACCCTAACCCTAACCCTAACCCTAACCCTAACCCTAACCCTAACCCTAAAAGACCTAACCCTAAACAAAACTCTAAACCACAGCTGTGCGTGGCATGTACCTAACCCTAACCCTAACCCTAACCCTAACCCTAACCCTAAGAGACCTAACCCTAAACGGAACTCAACACCTCAGCTGTGCATGGCATGTACCTAACCCTAACCCTAACCCTAACCCTAACCCTAACCCTAACCCTAACCCTAACCCTAACCCTAAGAGACCTATCCCTAAACGGAATTCAAAACCTCAGCTGTGCATGGCATGTACCTAACCCTAACCCTAACCCTAACCCTAACCCTAACCCTAACCCTAAAAGACCTAACCCTAAACGGAACTCTAAACCTCAGCTGTGCATGGCATGTACCTAACCTTAACCCTAACCCTAACCCTAACCCTAACCCTAACCCTAACCCTAACCCTAACCCTAACCCTAACCCTAACCCTAACCCTAAGCCTAAGAGACCTAACCCTAAACGGAACTCAAAACCTCAGCTGTGCATGGCATGTACCTAACCCTAACCCTAACCCTAACCCTAACCCTAACCCTAAAAGACCTAACCCTAAACGGAACTCTAAACCTCAGCTGTGCATGGCATGTACCTAACCCTAACCCTAACCCTAACCCTAACCCTAAAAGACCTAACCCTAAACGTAACTCTAAACCTCAGCTGTGCATGGCATGTACCTAACCCTAACCCTAACCCTAACCCTAACCCTAAAAGACCTAACCCTAAATGGAACTCAAAACCTCATCTGTGCTTGGCATGTACCTAACCCTAACCCTAACCCTAACCTTAACCGTAACCCTAACCGTAACCCTAACCCTAACCCTAACCTTAACCCTAAGCCTAAGAGACCTAACCCTAAACGGAACTCAAAACCTCAGCTGTGCATGGCATGTACCTAACCCTAACCCTAACCCTAACCCTAACCCTAACCCTAACCCTAACCCTAACCCTAACCCTAACCCTAACCCTAACCCTAACCCTAACCCTAAAAGACCTAACCCTAAACGGAACTCTAAACCTCAGCTGTGCGTGGCATGTACCTAACCCTAACCCTAACCCTAACCCTAACCCTAACCCTAACCCTAAGCCTAAGAGACCTAACCCTAAACGGAACTCAAAACCTCAGCTGTGCATGGCATGTACCTAACCCTAACCCTAACCCTAACCCTAACCCTAACCCTAACCCTAACCCTAACCCTAACCCTAACCCTAACCCTAACCCTAACCCTAACCCTAACCCTAACCCTAACCCTAAAAGACCTAACCCTAAACGGAACTCTAAACCTCAGCTGTGCGTGGCATGTACCTAACCCTAACCGTAACCCTAACCCTAACCCTAACCCTAAGAGACCTAACCCTAAACGGAACTCAAAACCTCAGCTGTGCATGGCATGTACCTAACCCTAACCCTAACCCTAACCCTAACCCTAACCCTAACCCTAACCCTAACCCTAACCCTAACCCTAAGAGACCTAACCCTAAACGGAATTCAAAACCTCAGCTGTGCATGGCATGTACCTAAACCTAACCCTAACCCTAACCCTAACCCTAACCCTAACCCTAAAAGACCTAACCCTAAACGGAACTCTAAACCTACAGCTGTGCATGGCATGTAGCTAACCCTAACCCTAACCCTAACCCTAACCCTAACCCTAAAAGACCTAACCCTAAACGGAACTCTAAACCTCAGCTGTGCATGGCATGTACCTAACCGTAACCCTAACCCTAACCCTAACCCTAAGAGACCTAACCCTAAACGGAACTCAAAACCTCATCTGTGCTTGGCATGTACCTAACCCTAACCCTAACCCTAACCCTAACCGTAACCCTAACCCTAACCCTAACCCTAACCCTAACCCTAACCCTAACCCTAAGAGACCTAACCCTAAACGGAACTCTAAACCTCAGCTGTGCATGGCATGTACCTAACCCTAACCCTAACCCTAACCCTAACCCTAACCCTAACCCTAACCTTAAGAGACCTAACCCTAAACGGAACTCTAAACCTCAGCTGTGCGTGGCATGTACCTAACCCTAACCCTAACCCTAACCCTAACCCTAACCCTAACCCTAACCCTAACCCTAACCCTAACCCTAACCCTAACCCTAAAAGACCTAACCCTAAACGGAACTCTAAACCTACAGCTGTGCATGGCATGTACCTAAACCTAACCCTAACCCTAACCCTAACCCTAACCGTAACCCTAACCTTAACCCTAACCCTAAGAGACCTAACCCTAAACGGAACTCTAAACCTCAGCTGTGCATGGCATGTACCTAACCCTAACCCTAACCCTAACCCTAACCCTAATCCTAAACCTAACCCTAATCCTGACCCTAAGAGGCCTAACCCGAGACGGAATTCTAAACCTCAGCTGTGCATGGCATGTACATAACCCTAACCCTAACCCTAACCCTAACCCTAACTCTAACCATAAAACTGACCCTAAGAGAGCTAACCCTAAACGGAACTCAAAACCTCAGCTGTGCATGGCATGTACCTAACCCTAACCCTAACCCTAACCCTAACCCTAACCCTAAGAGACCTAACCCTAAACGGAACTCAAATCCTAAGCTGTGCTTGGCATGTACCTAACCCTAACCCTAACCCTAACCGTAAGAGACCTAACCCTGAACGGAACTCTAAACCTCAGCTATGCATGGCATGTACCTAACCCTAACCCTAACCCTAACCCTAACCCTAACCCTAATCCTAACCCTAACCCTAACCCTAACCCTAACCCTAACCCTAACCCTAACCCTAAGAGACCTAACCCTAAACGGGACTCTAAACCTCAGCTGTGCATGGCATGTACCTAACCCTAACCCTAACCCTAACCCTAACCCTAACCCTAACCCTAACCTTAACCCTAACCCTAACCCTAACCCTAAAAGACCTAACCCTAAACGGAACTCTAAACCTCAGCTGTGCGTGGCATGTACCTAACCCTAACCCTAACCCTAACCCTAACCCTAACCCTAAGAGACCTAACCCTAAACGGAACTCTAAACCTACAGCTGTGCATGGCATGTACCTAACCCTAACCCTAACCCTAACCCTAACCCTAACCCTAACCCTAACCCTAAAAGACCTAACCCTAAACGGAACTCTAAACCTCAGCTGTGCATGGCATGTACCTAACCCTAACCCTAACCCTAACCCTAAGCCTAAGAGACCTAACCCTAAATGGAACTCAAAACCTCATCTGTGCTTGGCATGTACCTAACCCTAACACTAACCGTAACCCTAACCGTAACCCTAACCGTAACCCTAACCCTAACCCTAACCCTAACCCTAACCCTAAGAGACCCAACCCTAAACGGAACTCTAAACCTCAGCTGTACATGGCATGTACCTAACCCTAACCCTAACCCTAACCCTAACCCTAACCCTAACCCTAACCCTAACCCCAACCCTAAAAGACCTAACCCTAAACGGAACTCTAAACCTACAGCTGTGCATGGCATGTACCTAACCCTAACCCTAACCCTAACCCTAACCCTAACCGTAACCCTAACCTTAACCCTAACCCTAAGAGACCTAACCCTAAACGGAACTCTAAACCTCAGCTTTGCATGGCATGTACCTAACCCTAACCCTAACCCTAACCCTAACCCTAATCCTAAACCTAACCCTAATCCTCACCCTAAGAGGCCTAACCCGAGACGGAACTCTAAACCTCAGCTGTGCATGGCATGTACATAACCCTAACCCTAAC
>NW_026599600.1:2225000-2232500 GCF_023634155.1 Falco peregrinus | reverse complement strand
CCTAAACGGGACTCTAAACCTCAGCTGTGCATGGCATGTACCTAACCCTAACCCTAACCCTAACCCTAACCCTAACCCTAACCCTAACCCTAACCCTAACCCTAATAGACCTAACCCTAAACGGAACTCTAAACCTACAGCTGTGCTTGGCATGTACCTAACCCTAACCCTAACCCTAACCCTAACCCTAACCCTAAGAGACCTAACCCTGAACGGATCTCTAAACCTCAGCTGTGCACGGCATGTACCTAACCCTAACCCTAACCCTAACCCTAACCCTAACCCCTAACACTAACCCTAACCCTAACCCTAACCCTAACCCTAACCCTAACCCTAACCCTAACCCTAACCCTAACCCTAACCCTAAAAGACCTAACCCTAAACAAAACTCTAAACCACAGCTGTGCGTGGCATGTACCTAACCCTAACCCTAACCCTAACCCTAACCCTAACCCTAAGAGACCTAACCCTAAACGGAACTCAACACCTCAGCTGTGCATGGCATGTACCTAACCCTAACCCTAACCCTAACCCTAACCCTAACCCTAACCCTAACCCTAACCCTAACCCTAAGAGACCTATCCCTAAACGGAATTCAAAACCTCAGCTGTGCATGGCATGTACCTAACCCTAACCCTAACCCTAACCCTAACCCTAACCCTAACCCTAAAAGACCTAACCCTAAACGGAACTCTAAACCTCAGCTGTGCATGGCATGTACCTAACCTTAACCCTAACCCTAACCCTAACCCTAACCCTAACCCTAACCCTAACCCTAACCCTAACCCTAACCCTAACCCTAACCCTAACCCTAACCCTAAGAGACCTAACCCTAAACGGAACTCAAAACCTCAGCTGTGCATGGCATGTACCTAACCCTAACCCTAACCCTAACCCTAACCCTAACCCTAAAAGACCTAACCCTAAACGGAACTCTAAACCTCAGCTGTGCATGGCATGTACCTAACCCTAACCCTAACCCTAACCCTAACCCTAAAAGACCTAACCCTAAACGTAACTCTAAACCTCAGCTGTGCATGGCATGTACCTAACCCTAACCCTAACCCTAACCCTAACCCTAAAAGACCTAACCCTAAATGGAACTCAAAACCTCATCTGTGCTTGGCATGTACCTAACCCTAACCCTAACCCTAACCTTAACCGTAACCCTAACCGTAACCCTAACCCTAACCCTAACCTTAACCCTAAGCCTAAGAGACCTAACCCTAAACGGAACTCAAAACCTCAGCTGTGCATGGCATGTACCTAACCCTAACCCTAACCCTAACCCTAACCCTAACCCTAACCCTAACCCTAACCCTAACCCTAACCCTAACCCTAACCCTAACCCTAACCCTAAAGACCTAACCCTAAACGGAACTCTAAACCTCAGCTGTGCGTGGCATGTACCTAACCCTAACCCTAACCCTAACCCTAACCCTAACCCTAACCCTAAGCCTAAGAGACCTAACCCTAAACGGAACTCAAAACCTCAGCTGTGCATGGCATGTACCCTAACCCTAACCCTAACCCTAACCCTAACCCTAACCCTAACCCTAACCCTAACCCTAACCCTAACCCTAACCCTAACCCTAACCCTAACCCTAAAAGACCTAACCCTAAACGGAACTCTAAACCTCAGCTGTGCGTGGCATGTACCTAACCCTAACCGTAACCCTAACCCTAACCCTAACCCTAAGAGACCTAACCCTAAACGGAACTCAAAACCTCAGCTGTGCATGGCATGTACCTAACCCTAACCCTAACCCTAACCCTAACCCTAACCCTAACCCTAACCCTAACCCTAACCCTAAGAGACCTAACCCTAAACGGAATTCAAAACCTCAGCTGTGCATGGCATGTACCTAAACCTAACCCTAACCCTAACCCTAACCCTAACCCTAACCCTAAAAGACCTAACCCTAAACGGAACTCTAAACCTACAGCTGTGCATGGCATGTAGCTAACCCTAACCCTAACCCTAACCCTAACCCTAACCCTAAAAGACCTAACCCTAAACGGAACTCTAAACCTCAGCTGTGCATGGCATGTACCTAACCGTAACCCTAACCCTAACCCTAACCCTAAGAGACCTAACCCTAAACGGAACTCAAAACCTCATCTGTGCTTGGCATGTACCTAACCCTAACCCTAACCCTAACCCTAACCGTAACCCTAACCCTAACCCTAACCCTAACCCTAACCCTAACCCTAACCCTAAGAGACCTAACCCTAAACGGAACTCTAAACCTCAGCTGTGCATGGCATGTACCTAACCCTAACCCTAACCCTAACCCTAACCCTAACCCTAACCCTAACCTTAAGAGACCTAACCCTAAACGGAACTCTAAACCTCAGCTGTGCGTGGCATGTACCTAACCCTAACCCTAACCCTAACCCTAACCCTAACCCTAACCCTAACCCTAACCCTAACCCTAACCCTAAAAGACCTAACCCTAAACGGAACTCTAAACCTACAGCTGTGCATGGCATGTACCTAAACCTAACCCTAACCCTAACCCTAACCCTAACCGTAACCCTAACCTTAACCCTAACCCTAAGAGACCTAACCCTAAACGGAACTCTAAACCTCAGCTGTGCATGGCATGTACCTAACCCTAACCCTAACCCTAACCCTAACCCTAATCCTAAACCTAACCCTAATCCTGACCCTAAGAGGCCTAACCCGAGACGGAATTCTAAACCTCAGCTGTGCATGGCATGTACATAACCCTAACCCTAACCCTAACCCTAACCCTAACTCTAACCATAAAACTGACCCTAAGAGAGCTAACCCTAAACGGAACTCAAAACCTCAGCTGTGCATGGCATGTACCTAACCCTAACCCTAACCCTAACCCTAACCCTAACCCTAAGAGACCTAACCCTAAACGGAACTCAAATCCTAAGCTGTGCTTGGCATGTACCTAACCCTAACCCTAACCCTAACCGTAAGAGACCTAACCCTGAACGGAACTCTAAACCTCAGCTATGCATGGCATGTACCTAACCCTAACCCTAACCCTAACCCTAACCCTAACCCTAATCCTAACCCTAACCCTAACCCTAACCCTAACCCTAACCCTAACCCTAAGCCTAACCCTAATAGACCTAACCCTAAACGGGACTCTAAACCTCAGCTGTGCATGGCATGTACCTAACCCTAACCCTAACCCTAACCCTAACCCTAACCCTAACCCTAACCCTAATCCTAAACCTAACCCTAATCCTCACCCTAAGAGGCCTAACCCGAGACGGAACTCTAAACCTCAGCTGTGCATGGCATGTACATAACCCTAACCCTAACCCTAACCCTAACCCTAAACCTAACCCTAACCCTAACCCTAACCCTAACCCTAACCCTAACCCTAACTCTAACCATAAAACTGACCCTAAGAGAGCTAACCCTAAACGGAACTCAAAACCTCAGCTGTGCATGGCATGTACCTAACCCTAACCCTAACCCTAACCCTAACCCTAACCCTAACCCTAACCCTAACCCTAAGAGACCTAACCCTAAACAGAACTCAAATCCTAAGCTGTGCTTGGCATGTACCTAACCCTAACCCTAACCCTAACCGTAAGAGACCTAACCCTGAACGGAACTCTAAACCTCAGCTATGCATGGCATGTACCTAACCCTAACCCTAACCCTAACCCTAACCCTAACCCTAATCCTAACCCTAACCCTAACCCTAACCCTAACCCTAACCCTAACCCTAAGCCTAACCCTAATAGACCTAACCCTAAACGGGACTCTAAACCTCAGCTGTGCATGGCATGTACCTAACCCTAACCCTAACCCTAACCCTAACCCTAACCCTAACCCTAACTCTAACCCTAACCATTACCCTAACCCTAAGAGACCTAACCCTAAACGGGACTCTAAACCTCAGCTGTGCATGGCATGTACCTAACCCTAACCCTAACCCTAACCCTAACCCTAACCCTAACCCTAACCCTAACCCTAACCCTAATAGACCTAACCCTAAACGGAACTCTAAACCTACAGCTGTGCTTGGCATGTACCTAACCCTAACCCTAACCCTAACCCTAACCCTAACCCTAAGAGACCTAACCCTGAACGGATCTCTAAACCTCAGCTGTGCACGGCATGTACCTAACCCTAACCCTAACCCTAACCCTAACCCTAACCCTAACACTAACCCTAACCCTAACCCTAACCCTAACCCTAACCCTAACCCTAACCCTAACCCTAACCCTAACCCTAACCCTAAAAGACCTAACCCTAAACAAAACTCTAAACCACAGCTGTGCGTGGCATGTACCTAACCCTAACCCTAACCCTAACCCTAACCCTAACCCTAAGAGACCTAACCCTAAACGGAACTCAACACCTCAGCTGTGCATGGCATGTACCTAACCCTAACCCTAACCCTAACCCTAACCCTAACCCTAACCCTAACCCTAACCCTAACCCTAAGAGACCTATCCCTAAACGGAATTCAAAACCTCAGCTGTGCATGGCATGTACCTAACCCTAACCCTAACCCTAACCCTAACCCTAACCCTAACCCTAAGAGACCTAACCCTAAACGGAACTCTAAACCTCAGCTGTGCATGGCATGTACCTAACCTTAACCCTAACCCTAACCCTAACCCTAACCCTAACCCTAACCCTAACCCTAACCCTAACCCTAACCCTAACCCTAACCCTAACCCTAAGAGACCTAACCCTAAACGGAACTCAAAACCTCAGCTGTGCATGGCATGTACCTAACCCTAACCCTAACCCTAACCCTAACCCTAACCCTAAAAGACCTAACCCTAAACGGAACTCTAAACCTCAGCTGTGCATGGCATGTACCTAACCCTAACCCTAACCCTAACCCTAACCCTAAAAGACCTAACCCTAAACGTAACTCTAAACCTCAGCTGTGCATGGCATGTACCTAACCCTAACCCTAACCCTAACCCTAACCCTAAAAGACCTAACCCTAAATGGAACTCAAAACCTCATCTGTGCTTGGCATGTACCTAACCCTAACCCTAACCCTAACCTTAACCGTAACCCTAACCGTAACCCTAACCCTAACCCTAACCTTAACCCTAAGCCTAAGAGACCTAACCCTAAACGGAACTCAAAACCTCAGCTGTGCATGGCATGTACCTAACCCTAACCCTAACCCTAACCCTAACCCTAACCGTAACCCTAACCCTAACCCTAACCCTAACCCTAACCCTAACCCTAACCCTAAAAGACCTAACCCTAAACGGAACTCTAAACCTCAGCTGTGCGTGGCATGTACCTAACCCTAACCCTAACCCTAACCCTAACCCTAACCCTAACCCTAAGCCTAAGAGACCTAACCCTAAACGGAACTCAAAACCTCAGCTGTGCATGGCATGTACCTAACCCTAACCCTAACCCTAACCCTAACCCTAACCCTAACCCTAACCCTAACCCTAACCCTAACCCTAACCCTAACCCTAACCCTAACCCTAACCCTAACCCTAAAAGACCTAACCCTAAACGGAACTCTAAACCTCAGCTGTGCGTGGCATGTACCTAACCCTAACCGTAACCCTAACCCTAACCCTAACCCTAAGAGACCTAACCCTAAACGGAACTCAAAACCTCAGCTGTGCATGGCATGTACCTAACCCTAACCCTAACCCTAACCCTAACCCTAACCCTAACCCTAACCCTAACCCTAACCCTAAGAGACCTAACCCTAAACGGAATTCAAAACCTCAGCTGTGCATGGCATGTACCTAAACCTAACCCTAACCCTAACCCTAACCCTAACCCTAACCCTAAAAGACCTAACCCTAAACGGAACTCTAAACCTACAGCTGTGCATGGCATGTAGCTAACCCTAACCCTAACCCTAACCCTAACCCTAACCCTAAAAGACCTAACCCTAAACGGAACTCTAAACCTCAGCTGTGCATGGCATGTACCTAACCGTAACCCTAACCCTAACCCTAACCCTAAGAGACCTAACCCTAAACGGAACTCAAAACCTCATCTGTGCTTGGCATGTACCTAACCCTAACCCTAACCCTAACCCTAACCGTAACCCTAACCCTAACCCTAACCCTAACCCTAACCCTAACCCTAACCCTAAGAGACCTAACCCTAAACGGAACTCTAAACCTCAGCTGTGCATGGCATGTACCTAACCCTAACCCTAACCCTAACCCTAACCCTAACCCTAACCCTAACCTTAAGAGACCTAACCCTAAACGGAACTCTAAACCTCAGCTGTGCGTGGCATGTACCTAACCCTAACCCTAACCCTAACCCTAACCCTAACCCTAACCCTAACCCTAACCCTAACCCTAACCCTAACCCTAACCCTAAAAGACCTAACCCTAAACGGAACTCTAAACCTACAGCTGTGCATGGCATGTACCTAAACCTAACCCTAACCCTAACCCTAACCCTAACCGTAACCCTAACCTTAACCCTAACCCTAAGAGACCTAACCCTAAACGGAACTCTAAACCTCAGCTGTGCATGGCATGTACCTAACCCTAACCCTAACCCTAACCCTAACCCTAATCCTAAACCTAACCCTAATCCTGACCCTAAGAGGCCTAACCCGAGACGGAATTCTAAACCTCAGCTGTGCATGGCATGTACATAACCCTAACCCTAACCCTAACCCTAACCCTAACTCTAACCATAAAACTGACCCTAAGAGAGCTAACCCTAAACGGAACTCAAAACCTCAGCTGTGCATGGCATGTACCTAACCCTAACCCTAACCCTAACCCTAACCCTAACCCTAAGAGACCTAACCCTAAACGGAACTCAAATCCTAAGCTGTGCTTGGCATGTACCTAACCCTAACCCTAACCCTAACCGTAAGAGACCTAACCCTGAACGGAACTCTAAACCTCAGCTATGCATGGCATGTACCTAACCCTAACCCTAACCCTAACCCTAACCCTAACCCTAATCCTAACCCTAACCCTAACCCTAACCCTAACCCTAACCCTAACCCTAACCCTAAGAGACCTAACCCTAAACGGGACTCTAAACCTCAGCTGTGCATGGCATGTACCTAACCCTAACCCTAACCCTAACCCTAACCCTAACCCTAACCCTAACCTTAACCCTAACCCTAACCCTAACCCTAAAAGACCTAACCCTAAACGGAACTCTAAACCTCAGCTGTGCGTGGCATGTACCTAACCCTAACCCTAACCCTAACCCTAACCCTAACCCTAAGAGACCTAACCCTAAACGGAACTCTAAACCTACAGCTGTGCATGGCATGTACCTAACCCTAACCCTAACCCTAACCCTAACCCTAACCCTAACCCTAACCCTAAAAGACCTAACCCTAAACGGAACTCTAAACCTCAGCTGTGCATGGCATGTACCTAACCCTAACCCTAACCCTAACCCTAAGCCTAAGAGACCTAACCCTAAATGGAACTCAAAACCTCATCTGTGCTTGGCATGTACCTAACCCTAACACTAACCGTAACCCTAACCGTAACCCTAACCGTAACCCTAACCCTAAC
>NW_026599600.1:2192500-2207500 GCF_023634155.1 Falco peregrinus | reverse complement strand
AAACGGAACTCTAAACCTCAGCTGTGCGTGGCATGTACCTAACCCTAACCCTAACCCTAACCCTAACCCTAACCCTAACCCTAACCCTAACCCTAACCCTAACCCTAAAAGACCTAACCCTAAACGGAACTCTAAACCTACAGCTGTGCATGGCATGTACCTAAACCTAACCCTAACCCTAACCCTAACCCTAACCGTAACCCTAACCTTAACCCTAACCCTAAGAGACCTAACCCTAAACGGAACTCTAAACCTCAGCTGTGCATGGCATGTACCTAACCCTAACCCTAACCCTAACCCTAACCCTAACCCTAATCCTAAACCTAACCCCAATCCTGACCCTAAGAGGCCTAACCCGAGACGGAATTCTAAACCTCAGCTGTGCATGGCATGTACATAACCCTAACCCTAACCCTAACCCTAACCCTAACTCTAACCATAAAACTGACCCTAAGAGAGCTAACCCTAAACGGAACTCAAAACCTCAGCTGTGCATGGCATGTACCTAACCCTAACCCTAACCCTAACCCTAACCCTAACCCTAAGAGACCTAACCCTAAACGGAACTCAAATCCTAAGCTGTGCTTGGCATGTACCTAACCCTAACCCTAACCCTAACCGTAAGAGACCTAACCCTGAACGGAACTCTAAACCTCAGCTATGCATGGCATGTACCTAACCCTAACCCTAACCCTAACCCTAACCCTAACCCTAATCCTAACCCTAACCCTAACCCTAAACCTAACCCTAACCCTAACCCTAACCCTAACCCTAAGAGACCTAACTCTAAACGGGACTCTAAACCTCAGCTGTGCATGGCATGTACCTAACCCTAACCCTAACCCTAACCCTAACCCTAACCCTAACCCTAACCCTAACCCTAACCCTAACCCTAACCCTAACCCTAACCCTAAAAGACCTAACCCTAAACGGAACTCTAAACCTCAGCTGTGCGTGGCATGTACCTAACCCTAACCCTAACCCTAACCCTAACCCTAACCCTAAGAGACCTAACCCTAAACGGAACTCTAAACCTACAGCTGTGCATGGCATGTACCTAACCCTAACCCTAACCCTAACCCTAACCCTAACCCTAACCCTAACCCTAAAAGACCTAACCCTAAACGGAACTCTAAACCTCAGCTGTGCATGGCATGTACCTAACCCTAACCCTAACCCTAACCCTAAGAGACCTAACCCTAAATGGAACTCAAAACCTCATCTGTGCTTGGCATGTACCTAACCCTAACACTAACCGTAACCCTAACCGTAACCCTAACCGTAACCCTAACCCTAACCCTAACCCTAACCCTAACCCTAAGAGACCTAACCCTAAACGGAACTCTAAACCTCAGCTGTACATGGCATGTACCTAACCCTAACCCTAACCCTAACCCTAACCCTAACCCTAACCCTAACCCTAACCCCAACCCTAAAAGACCTAACCCTAAACGGAACTCTAAACCTACAGCTGTGCATGGCATGTACCTAACCCTAACCCTAACCCTAACCCTAACCCTAACCGTAACCCTAACCTTAACCCTAACCCTAAGAGACCTAACCCTAAACGGAACTCTAAACCTCAGCTTTGCATGGCATGTACCTAACCCTAACCCTAACCCTAACCCTAACCCTAATCCTAAACCTAACCCTAATCCTCACCCTAAGAGGCCTAACCCGAGACGGAACTCTAAACCTCAGCTGTGCATGGCATGTACATAACCCTAACCCTAACCCTAACCCTAACCCTAAACCTAACCCTAACCCTAACCCTAACCCTAACCCTAACCCTAACCCTAACTCTAACCATAAAACTGACCCTAAGAGAGCTAACCCTAAACGGAACTCAAAACCTCAGCTGTGCATGGCATGTACCTAACCCTAACCCTAACCCTAACCCTAACCCTAACCCTAACCCTAACCCTAACCCTAACCCTAAGAGACCTAACCCTAAACAGAACTCAAATCCTAAGCTGTGCTTGGCATGTACCTAACCCTAACCCTAACCCTAACCGTAAGAGACCTAACCCTGAACGGAACTCTAAACCTCAGCTATGCATGGCATGTACCTAACCCTAACCCTAACCCTAACCCTAACCCTAACCCTAATCCTAACCCTAACCCTAACCCTAACCCTAACCCTAACCCTAACCCTAAGCCTAACCCTAATAGACCTAACCCTAAACGGGACTCTAAACCTCAGCTGTGCATGGCATGTACCTAACCCTAACCCTAACCCTAACCCTAACCCTAACCCTAACCCTAACCCTAACCCTAACCCTAACCCTAAGAGACCTAACCCTAAACGGGACTCTAAACCTCAGCTGTGCATGGCATGTACCTAACCCTAACCCTAACCCTAACCCTAACCCTAACCCTAACCGTAACCCTAACCCTAACCCTAATAGACCTAACCCTAAACGGAACTCTAAACCTACAGCTGTGCTTGGCATGTACCTAACCCTAACCCTAACCCTAACCCTAACCCTAACCCTAAGAGACCTAACCCTGAACGGATCTCTAAACCTCAGCTGTGCACGGCATGTACCTAACCCTAACCCTAACCCTAACCCTAACCCTAACCCTAACACTAACCCTAACCCTAACCCTAACCCTAACCCTAACCCTAACCCTAACCCTAACCCTAACCCTAACCCTAACCCTAAAAGACCTAACCCTAAACGGAACTCTAAACCTCAGCTGTGCGTGGCATGTACCTAACCCTAACCCTAACCCTAACCCTAACCCTAACCCTAAGAGACCTAACCCTAAACGGAACTCAACACCTCAGCTGTGCATGGCATGTACCTAACCTTAACCCTAACCCTAACCCTAACCCTAACCCTAACCCTAACCCTAACCCTAACCCTAACCCTAACCCTAACCCTAACCCTAACCCTAAGAGACCTAACCCTAAACGGAACTCAAAACCTCAGCTGTGCATGGCATGTACCTAACCCTAACCCTAACCCTAACCCTAACCCTAACCCTAAAAGACCTAACCCTAAACGGAACTCTAAACCTCAGCTGTGCATGGCATGTACCTAACCCTAACCCTAACCCTAACCCTAACCCTAACCCTAAAAGACCTAACCCTAAACGGAACTCTAAACCTCAGCTGTGCATGGCATGTACCTAACCCTAACCCTAACCCTAACCCTAACCCTAAAAGACCTAACCCTAAATGGAACTCAAAACCTCATCTGTGCTTGGCATGTACCTAACCCTAACCCTAACCCTAACCTTAACCGTAACCCTAACCGTAACCCTAACCCTAACCCTAACCTTAACCCTAAGCCTAAGAGACCTAACCCTAAACGGAACTCAAAACCTCAGCTGTGCATGGCATGTACCTAACCCTAACCCTAACCCTAACCCTAACCCTAACCCTAACCCTAACCCTAACCCTAACCCTAACCCTAAAAGACCTAACCCTAAACGGAACTCTAAACCTCAGCTGTGCGTGGCATGTACCTAACCCTAACCCTAACCCTAACCCTAACCCTAACCCTAACCCTAAGCCTAAGAGACCTAACCCTAAACGGAACTCAAAACCTCAGCTGTGCATGGCATGTACCTAACCCTAACCCTAACCCTAACCCTAACCCTAACCCTAACCCTAACCCTAACCCTAACCCTAACCCTAACCCTAACCCTAACCCTAAAAGACCTAACCCTAAACGGAACTCTAAACCTCAGCTGTGCGTGGCATGTACCTAACCCTAACCCTAACCCTAACCGTAAGAGACCTAACCCTGAACGGAACTCTAAACCTCAGCTATGCATGGCATGTACCTAACCCTAACCCTAACCCTAACCCTAACCCTAATCCTAACCCTAACCCTAACCCTAACCCTAACCCTAACCCTAACCCTAACCCTAAGAGACCTAACCCTAAACGGGACTCTAAACCTCAGCTGTGCATGGCATGTACCTAACCCTAACCCTAACCCTAACCCTAACCCTAACCCTAACCCTAACCCTAACCCTAACCCTAAAAGACCTAACCCTAAACGGAACTCTAAACCTCAGCTGTGCGTGGCATGTACCTAACCCTAACCCTAACCCTAACCCTAACCCTAACCCTAAGAGACCTAACCCTAAACGGAACTCTAAACCTACAGCTGTGCATGGCATGTACCTAACCCTAACCCTAACCCTAACCCTAACCCTAACCCTAAAAGACCTAACCCTAAACGGAACTCTAAACCTCAGCTGTGCATGGCATGTACCTAACCCTAACCCTAACCCTAACCCTAACCCTAAGAGACCTAACCCTAAATGGAACTCAAAACCTCATCTGTGCTTGGCATGTACCTAACCCTAACCCTAAACCTAACCCTAACCGTAACCCTAACCGTAACCCTAACCCTAACCCTAACCCTAACCCTAACCCTAAGAGACCTAACCCTAAACGGAACTCTAAACCTCAGCTGTACATGGCATGTACCTAACCCTAACCCTAACCCTAACCCTAACCCTAACCCTAATCCTAACCCTAACCCCAACCCTAAAAGACCTAACCCTAAACGGAACTCTAAACCTACAGCTGTGCATGGCATGTACCTAACCCTAACCCTAACCCTAACCGTAACCCTAACCTTAACCCTAACCCTAAGAGACCTAACCCTAAACGGAACTCTAAACCTCAGCTTTGCATGGCATGTACCTAACCCTAACCCTAACCCTAACCCTAATCCTAAACCTAACCCTAATCCTCACCCTAAGAGGCCTAACCCGAGACGGAACTCTAAACCTCAGCTGTGCATGGCATGTACATAACCCTAACCCTAACCCTAACCCTAACCCTAACCCTAACCCTAACCCTAACCCTAACCCTAACCCTAACCCTAACCCTAACCCTAACTCTAACCATAAAACTGACCCTAAGAGAGCTAACCCTAAACGGAACTCAAAACCTCAGCTGTGCATGGCATGTACCTAACCCTAACCCTAACCCTAACCCTAACCCTAACCCTAACCCTAACCCTAACCCTAAGAGACCTAACCCTAAACAGAACTCAAATCCTAAGCTGTGCTTGGCATGTACCTAACCCTAACCCTAACCATAACCGTAAGAGACCTAACCCTGAACGGAACTCTAAACCTCAGCTATGCATGGCATGTACCTAACCCTAACCCTAACCCTAACCCTAACCCTAACCCTAACCCTAATCCTAACCCTAACCCTAACCCTAACCCTAACCCTAACCCTAACCCTAAGCCTAACCCTAATAGACCTAACCCTAAACGGGACTCTAAACCTCAGCTGTGCATGGCATGTACCTAACCCTAACCCTAACCCTAACCCTAACCCTAACCCTAACCCTAACCCTAACCCTAACCCTAACCCTAACCCTAACCCTAACCCTAAGAGACCTAACCTAAACGGGACTCTAAACCTCAGCTGTGCATGGCATGTACCTAACCCTAACCCTAACCCTAACCCTAACCCTAACCCTAACCCTAACCCTAACCCTAATAGACCTAACCCTAAACGGAACTCTAAACCTACAGCTGTGCGTGGCATGTACCTAACCCTAACCCTAACCCTAACCCTAACCCTAACCCTAACCGTAACCCTAACCCTAACCCTAACCCTAAGAGACCTAACCCTAAACGGAACTCAAAACCTAAGCTGTGCTTGGCATGTACCTAACCCTAACCCTAACCCTAACCCTAACCCTAAGAGACCTAACCCTGAACGGATCTCTAAACCTCAGCTGTGCACGGCATGTACCTAACCCTAACCCTAACCCTAACCCTAACCCTAACCCTAACACTAACCCTAACCCTAACCCTAACCCTAACCCTAACCCTAACCCTAACCCTAACCCTAACCCTAACCCTAAAAGACCTAACCCTAAACGGAACTCTAAACCTCAGCTGTGCGTGGCATGTACCTAACCCTAACCCTAACCCTAACCCTAACCCTAACCCTAAGAGACCTAACCCTAAACGGAACTCAACACCTCAGCTGTGCATGGCATGTACCTAACCCTAACCCTAACCCTAACCCTAACCCTAACCCTAACCCTAACCCTAACCCTAACCTAACCCTAACCCTAACCCTAACCCTAACCCTAACCCTAACCCTAACCCTAACCCTAACCCTAAGAGACCTAACCCTAAACGGAACTCTAAACCTCAGCTGTGCGTGGCATGTACCTAACCCTAACCCTAACCCTAACCCTAACCTTAACCCTAACCCTAACCCTAACCCTAACCCTAACCCTAAAAGACCTAACCCTAAACGGAACTCTAAACCTACAGCTGTGCATGGCATGTACCTAAACCTAACCCTAACCCTAACCCTAACCCTAACCGTAACCCTAACCTTAACCCTAACCCTAAGAGACCTAACCCTAAACGGAACTCTAAACCTCAGCTGTGCATGGCATGTACCTAACCCTAACCCTAACCCTAACCCTAACCCTAACCCTAATCCTAAACCTAACCCTAATCCTGACCCTAAGAGGCCTAACCCGAGACGGAATTCTAAACCTCAGCTGTGCATGGCATGTACATAACCCTAACCCTAACCCTAACCCTAACCCTAACTCTAACCATAAAACTGACCCTAAGAGAGCTAACCCTAAACGGAACTCAAAACCTCAGCTGTGCATGGCATGTACCTAACCCTAACCCTAACCCTAACCCTAACCCTAACCCTAAGAGACCTAACCCTAAACGGAACTCAAATCCTAAGCTGTGCTTGGCATGTACCTAACCCTAACCCTAACCCTAACCGTAAGAGACCTAACCCTGAACGGAACTCTAAACCTCAGCTATGCATGGCATGTACCTAACCCTAACCCTAACCCTAACCCTAACCCTAACCCTAATCCTAACCCTAACCCTAACCCTAAACCTAACCCTAACCCTAACCCTAACCCTAACCCTAAGAGACCTAACTCTAAACGGGACTCTAAACCTCAGCTGTGCATGGCATGTACCTAACCCTAACCCTAACCCTAACCCTAACCCTAACCCTAACCCTAACCCTAACCCTAACCCTAACCCTAACCCTAACCCTAACCCTAAAAGACCTAACCCTAAACGGAACTCTAAACCTCAGCTGTGCGTGGCATGTACCTAACCCTAACCCTAACCCTAACCCTAACCCTAACCCTAAGAGACCTAACCCTAAACGGAACTCTAAACCTACAGCTGTGCATGGCATGTACCTAACCCTAACCCTAACCCTAACCCTAACCCTAACCCTAACCCTAACCCTAAAAGACCTAACCCTAAACGGAACTCTAAACCTCAGCTGTGCATGGCATGTACCTAACCCTAACCCTAACCCTAACCCTAAGAGACCTAACCCTAAATGGAACTCAAAACCTCATCTGTGCTTGGCATGTACCTAACCCTAACACTAACCGTAACCCTAACCGTAACCCTAACCGTAACCCTAACCCTAACCCTAACCCTAACCCTAACCCTAAGAGACCTAACCCTAAACGGAACTCTAAACCTCAGCTGTACATGGCATGTACCTAACCCTAACCCTAACCCTAACCCTAACCCTAACCCTAACCCTAACCCTAACCCCAACCCTAAAAGACCTAACCCTAAACGGAACTCTAAACCTACAGCTGTGCATGGCATGTACCTAACCCTAACCCTAACCCTAACCCTAACCCTAACCGTAACCCTAACCTTAACCCTAACCCTAAGAGACCTAACCCTAAACGGAACTCTAAACCTCAGCTTTGCATGGCATGTACCTAACCCTAACCCTAACCCTAACCCTAACCCTAATCCTAAACCTAACCCTAATCCTCACCCTAAGAGGCCTAACCCGAGACGGAACTCTAAACCTCAGCTGTGCATGGCATGTACATAACCCTAACCCTAACCCTAACCCTAACCCTAAACCTAACCCTAACCCTAACCCTAACCCTAACCCTAACCCTAACCCTAACTCTAACCATAAAACTGACCCTAAGAGAGCTAACCCTAAACGGAACTCAAAACCTCAGCTGTGCATGGCATGTACCTAACCCTAACCCTAACCCTAACCCTAACCCTAACCCTAACCCTAACCCTAACCCTAACCCTAAGAGACCTAACCCTAAACAGAACTCAAATCCTAAGCTGTGCTTGGCATGTACCTAACCCTAACCCTAACCCTAACCGTAAGAGACCTAACCCTGAACGGAACTCTAAACCTCAGCTATGCATGGCATGTACCTAACCCTAACCCTAACCCTAACCCTAACCCTAACCCTAATCCTAACCCTAACCCTAACCCTAACCCTAACCCTAACCCTAACCCTAAGCCTAACCCTAATAGACCTAACCCTAAACGGGACTCTAAACCTCAGCTGTGCATGGCATGTACCTAACCCTAACCCTAACCCTAACCCTAACCCTAACCCTAACCCTAACCCTAACCCTAACCCTAAGAGACCTAACCCTAAACGGGACTCTAAACCTCAGCTGTGCATGGCATGTACCTAACCCTAACCCTAACCCTAACCCTAACCCTAACCCTAACCGTAACCCTAACCCTAACCCTAATAGACCTAACCCTAAACGGAACTCTAAACCTACAGCTGTGCTTGGCATGTACCTAACCCTAACCCTAACCCTAACCCTAACCCTAACCCTAAGAGACCTAACCCTGAACGGATCTCTAAACCTCAGCTGTGCACGGCATGTACCTAACCCTAACCCTAACCCTAACCCTAACCCTAACCCTAACACTAACCCTAACCCTAACCCTAACCCTAACCCTAACCCTAACCCTAACCCTAACCCTAACCCTAACCCTAACCCTAAAAGACCTAACCCTAAACGGAACTCTAAACCTCAGCTGTGCGTGGCATGTACCTAACCCTAACCCTAACCCTAACCCTAACCCTAACCCTAAGAGACCTAACCCTAAACGGAACTCAACACCTCAGCTGTGCATGGCATGTACCTAACCTTAACCCTAACCCTAACCCTAACCCTAACCCTAACCCTAACCCTAACCCTAACCCTAACCCTAACCCTAACCCTAACCCTAACCCTAAGAGACCTAACCCTAAACGGAACTCAAAACCTCAGCTGTGCATGGCATGTACCTAACCCTAACCCTAACCCTAACCCTAACCCTAACCCTAAAAGACCTAACCCTAAACGGAACTCTAAACCTCAGCTGTGCATGGCATGTACCTAACCCTAACCCTAACCCTAACCCTAACCCTAACCCTAAAAGACCTAACCCTAAACGGAACTCTAAACCTCAGCTGTGCATGGCATGTACCTAACCCTAACCCTAACCCTAACCCTAACCCTAAAAGACCTAACCCTAAATGGAACTCAAAACCTCATCTGTGCTTGGCATGTACCTAACCCTAACCCTAACCCTAACCTTAACCGTAACCCTAACCGTAACCCTAACCCTAACCCTAACCTTAACCCTAAGCCTAAGAGACCTAACCCTAAACGGAACTCAAAACCTCAGCTGTGCATGGCATGTACCTAACCCTAACCCTAACCCTAACCCTAACCCTAACCCTAACCCTAACCCTAACCCTAACCCTAACCCTAAAAGACCTAACCCTAAACGGAACTCTAAACCTCAGCTGTGCGTGGCATGTACCTAACCCTAACCCTAACCCTAACCCTAACCCTAACCCTAACCCTAAGCCTAAGAGACCTAACCCTAAACGGAACTCAAAACCTCAGCTGTGCATGGCATGTACCTAACCCTAACCCTAACCCTAACCCTAACCCTAACCCTAACCCTAACCCTAACCCTAACCCTAACCCTAAAAGACCTAACCCTAAACGGAACTCTAAACCTCAGCTGTGCGTGGCATGTACCTAACCCTAACCCTAACCCTAACCGTAAGAGACCTAACCCTGAACGGAACTCTAAACCTCAGCTATGCATGGCATGTACCTAACCCTAACCCTAACCCTAACCCTAACCCTAATCCTAACCCTAACCCTAACCCTAACCCTAACCCTAACCCTAACCCTAACCCTAACCCTAAGAGACCTAACCCTAAACGGGACTCTAAACCTCAGCTGTGCATGGCATGTACCTAACCCTAACCCTAACCCTAACCCTAACCCTAACCCTAACCCTAACCCTAACCCTAACCCTAAAAGACCTAACCCTAAACGGAACTCTAAACCTCAGCTGTGCGTGGCATGTACCTAACCCTAACCCTAACCCTAACCCTAACCCTAACCCTAAGAGACCTAACCCTAAACGGAACTCTAAACCTACAGCTGTGCATGGCATGTACCTAACCCTAACCCTAACCCTAACCCTAACCCTAACCCTAAAAGACCTAACCCTAAACGGAACTCTAAACCTCAGCTGTGCATGGCATGTACCTAACCCTAACCCTAACCCTAACCCTAACCCTAAGAGACCTAACCCTAAATGGAACTCAAAACCTCATCTGTGCTTGGCATGTACCTAACCCTAACCCTAAACCTAACCCTAACCGTAACCCTAACCGTAACCCTAACCCTAACCCTAACCCTAACCCTAACCCTAAGAGACCTAACCCTAAACGGAACTCTAAACCTCAGCTGTACATGGCATGTACCTAACCCTAACCCTAACCCTAACCCTAACCCTAACCCTAATCCTAACCCTAACCCCAACCCTAAAAGACCTAACCCTAAACGGAACTCTAAACCTACAGCTGTGCATGGCATGTACCTAACCCTAACCCTAACCCTAACCGTAACCCTAACCTTAACCCTAACCCTAAGAGACCTAACCCTAAACGGAACTCTAAACCTCAGCTTTGCATGGCATGTACCTAACCCTAACCCTAACCCTAACCCTAATCCTAAACCTAACCCTAATCCTCACCCTAAGAGGCCTAACCCGAGACGGAACTCTAAACCTCAGCTGTGCATGGCATGTACATAACCCTAACCCTAACCCTAACCCTAACCCTAACCCTAACCCTAACCCTAACCCTAACCCTAACCCTAACCCTAACCCTAACTCTAACCATAAAACTGACCCTAAGAGAGCTAACCCTAAACGGAACTCAAAACCTCAGCTGTGCATGGCATGTACCTAACCCTAACCCTAACCCTAACCCTAACCCTAACCGTAACCCTAACCCTAACCCTAATAGACCTAACCCTAAACGGAACTCTAAACCTACAGCTGTGCTTGGCATGTACCTAACCCTAACCCTAACCCTAACCCTAACCCTAACCCTAAGAGACCTAACCCTGAACGGATCTCTAAACCTCAGCTGTGCACGGCATGTACCTAACCCTAACCCTAACCCTAACCCTAACCCTAACCCTAACCCTAACCCTAACCCTAACCCTAACCCTAACCCTAACCCTAACCCTAAAAGACCTAACCCTAAACGGAACTCTAAACCTCAGCTGTGCGTGGCATGTACCTAACCCTAACCCTAACCCTAACCGTAAGAGACCTAACCCTGAACGGAACTCTAAACCTCAGCTATGCATGGCATGTACCTAACCCTAACCCTAACCCTAACCCTAACCCTAATCCTAACCCTAACCCTAACCCTAACCCTAACCCTAACCCTAACCCTAACCCTAACCCTAAGAGACCTAACCCTAAACGGGACTCTAAACCTCAGCTGTGCATGGCATGTACCTAACCCTAACCCTAACCCTAACCCTAACCCTAACCCTAACCCTAACCCTAACCCTAACCCTAACCCTAAAAGACCTAACCCTAAACGGAACTCTAAACCTCAGCTGTGCGTGGCATGTACCTAACCCTAACCCTAACCCTAACCCTAACCCTAACCCTAAGAGACCTAACCCTAAACGGAACTCTAAACCTACAGCTGTGCATGGCATGTACCTAACCCTAACCCTAACCCTAACCCTAACCCTAACCCTAAAAGACCTAACCCTAAACGGAACTCTAAACCTCAGCTGTGCATGGCATGTACCTAACCCTAACCCTAACCCTAACCCTAACCCTAAGAGACCTAACCCTAAATGGAACTCAAAACCTCATCTGTGCTTGGCATGTACCTAACCCTAACCCTAAACCTAACCCTAACCGTAACCCTAACCGTAACCCTAACCCTAACCCTAACCCTAACCCTAACCCTAAGAGACCTAACCCTAAACGGAACTCTAAACCTCAGCTGTACATGGCATGTACCTAACCCTAACCCTAACCCTAACCCTAACCCTAACCCTAATCCTAACCCTAACCCCAACCCTAAAAGACCTAACCCTAAACGGAACTCTAAACCTACAGCTGTGCATGGCATGTACCTAACCCTAACCCTAACCCTAACCGTAACCCTAACCTTAACCCTAACCCTAAGAGACCTAACCCTAAACGGAACTCTAAACCTCAGCTTTGCATGGCATGTACCTAACCCTAACCCTAACCCTAACCCTAACCCTAATCCTAAACCTAACCCTAATCCTCACCCTAAGAGGCCTAACCCGAGACGGAACTCTAAACCTCAGCTGTGCATGGCATGTACATAACCCTAACCCTAACCCTAACCCTAACCCTAACCCTAACCCTAACCCTAACCCTAACTCTAACCATAAAACTGACCCTAAGAGAGCTAACCCTAAACGGAACTCAAAACCTCAGCTGTGCATGGCATGTACCTAACCCTAACCCTAACCCTAACCCTAACCCTAACCGTAACCCTAACCCTAACCCTAATAGACCTAACCCTAAACGGAACTCTAAACCTACAGCTGTGCTTGGCATGTACCTAACCCTAACCCTAACCCTAACCCTAACCCTAACCCTAAGAGACCTAACCCTGAACGGATCTCTAAACCTCAGCTGTGCACGGCATGTACCTAACCCTAACCCTAACCCTAACCCTAACCCTAACCCTAACACTAACCCTAACCCTAACCCTAACCCTAACCCTAACCCTAACCCTAACCCTAACCCTAACCCTAACCCTAACCCTAAAAGACCTAACCCTAAACGGAACTCTAAACCTCAGCTGTGCGTGGCATGTACCTAACCCTAACCCTAACCCTAACCCTAACCCTAACCCTAAGAGACCTAACCCTAAACGGAACTCAACACCTCAGCTGTGCATGGCATGTACCTAACCCTAACCCTAACCCTAACCCTAACCCTAACCCTAACCCTAACCCTAACCCTAAGAGACCTATCCCTAAACGGAATTCAAAACCTCAGCTGTGCATGGCATGTACCTAACCCTAACCCTAACCCTAACCCTAACCCTAACCCTAACCCTAAAAGACCTAACCCTAAACGGAACTCTAAACCTCAGCTGTGCATGGCATGTACCTAACCTTAACCCTAACCCTAACCCTAACCCTAACCCTAACCCTAACCCTAACCCTAACCCTAACCCTAACCCTAACCCTAACCCTAACCCTAAGAGACCTAACCCTAAACGGAACTCAAAACCTCAGCTGTGCATGGCATGTACCTAACCCTAACCCTAACCCTAACCCTAACCCTAACCCTAACCCTAAAAGACCTAACCCTAAACGGAACTCTAAACCTCAGCTGTGCATGGCATGTACCTAACCCTAACCCTAACCCTAACCCTAACCCTAAAAGACCTAACCCTAAACGGAACTCTAAACCTCAGCTGTGCATGGCATGTACCTAACCCTAACCCTAACCCTAACCCTAACCCTAAAAGACCTAACCCTAAATGGAACTCAAAACCTCATCTGTGCTTGGCATGTACCTAACCCTAACCCTAACCCTAACCTTAACCGTAACCCTAACCGTAACCCTAACCCTAACCCTAACCTTAACCCTAAGCCTAACCCTAACCCTAACCCTAAAAGACCTAACCCTAAACGGAACTCTAAACCTCAGCTGTGCGTGGCATGTACCTAACCCTAACCCTAACCCTAACCCTAACCCTAACCCTAACCCTAAGCCTAAGAGACCTAACCCTAAACGGAACTCAAAACCTCAGCTGTGCATGGCATGTACCTAACCCTAACCCTAACCCTAACCCTAACCCTAACCCTAACCCTAACCCTAACCCTAACCCTAACCCTAACCCTAACCCTAACCCTAACCCTAAAAGACCTAACCCTAAACGGAACTCAAAACCTCAGCTGTGCATGGCATGTACCTAACCCTAACCCTAACCCTAACCCTAACCCTAACCCTAACCCTAACCCTAACCCTAACCCTAAGAGACCTAACCCTAAACGGAATTCAAAACCTCAGCTGTGCATGGCATGTACCTAAACCTAACCCTAACCCTAACCCTAACCCTAACCCTAACCCTAAAAGACCTAACCCTAAACGGAACTCTAAACCTACAGCTGTGCATGGCATGTAGCTAACCCTAACCCTAACCCTAACCCTAACCCTAACCCTAAAAGACCTAACCCTAAACGGAACTCTAAACCTCAGCTGTGCATGGCATGTACCTAACCGTAACCCTAACCCTAACCCTAACCCTAAGAGACCTAACCCTAAACGGAACTCAAAACCTCATCTGTGCTTGGCATGTACCTAACCCTAACCCTAACCCTAACCCTAACCGTAACCCTAACCCTAACCCTAACCCTAACCCTAACCCTAACCCTAACCCTAAGAGACCTAACCCTAAACGGAACTCTAAACCTCAGCTGTGCATGGCATGTACCTAACCCTAACCCTAACCCTAACCCTAACCCTAACCCTAACCCTAACCCTAAGAGACCTAACCCTAAACGGAACTCTAAACCTCAGCTGTGCGTGGCATGTACCTAACCCTAACCCTAACCCTAACCCTAACCCTAACCCTAACCCTAACCCTAACCCTAACCCTAACCCTAACCCTAACCCTAACCCTAAAAGACCTAACCCTAAACGGAACTCTAAACCTACAGCTGTGCATGGCATGTACCTAAACCTAACCCTAACCCTAACCCTAACCCTAACCGTAACCCTAACCTTAACCCTAACCCTAAGAGACCTAACCCTAAACGGAACTCTAAACCTCAGCTGTGCATGGCATGTACCTAACCCTAACCCTAACCCTAACCCTAACCCTAATCCTAAAC
>NW_026599600.1:2185000-2187500 GCF_023634155.1 Falco peregrinus | reverse complement strand
TCTAAACCTACAGCTGTGCCTGGCATGTACCTAAACCTAACCCTAACCCTAACCCTAACCCTAACCGTAACCCTAACCTTAACCCTAACCCTAAGAGACCTAACCCTAAACGGAACTCTAAACCTCAGCTGTGCATGGCATGTACCTAACCCTAACCCTAACCCTAACCCTAACCCTAACCCTAATCCTAAACCTAACCCTAATCCTGACCCTAAGAGGCCTAACCCGAGACGGAATTCTAAACCTCAGCTGTGCATGGCATGTACATAACCCTAACCCTAACCCTAACCCTAACCCTAACTCTAACCATAAAACTGACCCTAAGAGAGCTAACCCTAAACGGAACTCAAAACCTCAGCTGTGCATGGCATGTACCTAACCCTAACCCTAACCCTAACCCTAACCCTAACCCTAAGAGACCTAACCCTAAACGGAACTCAAATCCTAAGCTGTGCTTGGCATGTACCTAACCCTAACCCTAACCCTAACCGTAAGAGACCTAACCCTGAACGGAACTCTAAACCTCAGCTATGCATGGCATGTACCTAACCCTAACCCTAACCCTAACCCTAACCCTAACCCTAATCCTAACCCTAACCCTAACCCTAAACCTAACCCTAACCCTAACCCTAACCCTAACCCTAAGAGACCTAACTCTAAACGGGACTCTAAACCTCAGCTGTGCATGGCATGTACCTAACCCTAACCCTAACCCTAACCCTAACCCTAACCCTAACCCTAACCCTAACCCTAACCCTAACCCTAACCCTAAAAGACCTAACCCTAAACGGAACTCTAAACCTCAGCTGTGCGTGGCATGTACCTAACCCTAACCCTAACCCTAACCCTAACCCTAACCCTAAGAGACCTAACCCTAAACGGAACTCTAAACCTACAGCTGTGCATGGCATGTACCTAACCCTAACCCTAACCCTAACCCTAACCCTAACCCTAACCCTAACCCTAAAAGACCTAACCCTAAACGGAACTCTAAACCTCAGCTGTGCATGGCATGTACCTAACCCTAACCCTAACCCTAACCCTAAGAGACCTAACCCTAAATGGAACTCAAAACCTCATCTGTGCTTGGCATGTACCTAACCCTAACACTAACCGTAACCCTAACCGTAACCCTAACCGTAACCCTAACCCTAACCCTAACCCTAACCCTAACCCTAAGAGACCTAACCCTAAACGGAACTCTAAACCTCAGCTGTACATGGCATGTACCTAACCCTAACCCTAACCCTAACCCTAACCCTAACCCTAACCCTAACCCCAACCCTAAAAGACCTAACCCTAAACGGAACTCTAAACCTACAGCTGTGCATGGCATGTACCTAACCCTAACCCTAACCCTAACCCTAACCCTAACCGTAACCCTAACCTTAACCCTAACCCTAAGAGACCTAACCCTAAACGGAACTCTAAACCTCAGCTTTGCATGGCATGTACCTAACCCTAACCCTAACCCTAACCCTAACCCTAATCCTAAACCTAACCCTAATCCTCACCCTAAGAGGCCTAACCCGAGACGGAACTCTAAACCTCAGCTGTGCATGGCATGTACATAACCCTAACCCTAACCCTAACCCTAACCCTAAACCTAACCCTAACCCTAACCCTAACCCTAACCCTAACCCTAACCCTAACCCTAACTCTAACCATAAAACTGACCCTAAGAGAGCTAACCCTAAACGGAACTCAAAACCTCAGCTGTGCATGGCATGTACCTAACCCTAACCCTAACCCTAACCCTAACCCTAACCCTAACCCTAACCCTAACCCTAAGAGACCTAACCCTAAACAGAACTCAAATCCTAAGCTGTGCTTGGCATGTACCTAACCCTAACCCTAACCCTAACCGTAAGAGACCTAACCCTGAACGGAACTCTAAACCTCAGCTATGCATGGCATGTACCTAACCCTAACCCTAACCCTAACCCTAACCCTAACCCTAATCCTAACCCTAACCCTAACCCTAACCCTAACCCTAACCCTAACCCTAAGCCTAACCCTAATAGACCTAACCCTAAACGGGACTCTAAACCTCAGCTGTGCATGGCATGTACCTAACCCTAACCCTAACCCTAACCCTAACCCTAACCCTAACCCTAACCCTAACCCTAACCCTAACCCTAAGAGACCTAACCCTAAACGGGACTCTAAACCTCAGCTGTGCATGGCATGTACCTAACCCTAACCCTAACCCTAACCCTAACCCTAACCCTAACCCTAACCCTAACCCTAACCCTAACCCTAATAGACCTAACCCTAAACGGAACTCTAAACCTACAGCTGTGCTTGGCATGTACCTAACCCTAACCCTAACCCTAACCCTAACCCTAACCCTAAGAGACCTAACCCTGAACGGATCTCTAAACCTCAGCTGTGCACGGCATGTACCTAACCCTAACCCTAACCCTAACCCTAACCCTAACCCTAACACTAACCCTAACCCTAACCCTAACCCTAACCCTAACCCTAACCCTAACCCTAA
>NW_026599600.1:2175000-2180000 GCF_023634155.1 Falco peregrinus | reverse complement strand
CCCTAACCCTAACCCTAACCCTAATAGACCTAACCCTAAACGGGACTCTAAACCTCAGCTGTGCATGGCATGTACCTAACCCTAACCCTAACCCTAACCCTAACCCTAACCCTAACCCTAACCCTAACCCTAAAAGACCTAACCCTAAACAGAACTCTAAACCTACAGCTGTGCGTGGCATGTACCTAACCCTAACCCTAACCCTAACCCTAACCCTAACCGTAACCCTAACCCTAACCCTAACCCTAAGAGACCTAACCCTAAACGGAACTCAAAACCTAAGCTGTGCTTGGCATGTACCTAACCCTAACCCTAACCCTAACCCTAACCCTAAGAGACCTAACCCTGAACGGATCTCTAAACCTCAGCTGTGCACGGCATATACCTAACCCTAACCCTAACCCTAACCCTAACCCTAACCCTAACCCTAACCCTAACCCTAACCCTAACCCTAACCCTAAAAGACCTAACCCTAAACGGAACTCTAAACCTACAGCTGTGCATGGCATGTACCTAACCCTAACCCTAACCCTAACCGTAACCCTAACCTTAACCCTAACCCTAAGAGACCTAACCCTAAACGGAACTCTAAACCTCAGCTGTGCATGGCATGTACCTAACCCTAACCCTAACCCTAACCCTAACCCTAACCCTAACCCTAACCCTAACCCTAACCCTAACCCTAACCCTAACCCTAACCCTAAGAGACCTAACCCTAAACGGAACTCTAAACCTCAGCTGTGCATGGCATGTACCTAACCTTAACCCTAACCCTAACCCTAACCCTAACCCTAACCCTAACCCTAACCCTAACCCTAACCCTAACCCTAACCCTAAGAGACCTAACCCTAAACGGAACTCAAAACCTCAGCTGTGCATGGCATGTACCTAACCCTAACCCTAACCCTAACCCTAACCCTAACCCTAACCCTAAAAGACCTAACCCTAAACGGAACTCTAAACCTCAGCTGTGCATGGCATGTACCTAACCCTAACCCTAACCCTAACCCTAAGAGACCTAACCCTAAATGGAACTCAAAACCTCATCTGTGCTTGGCATGTACCTTACCCTAACCCTAACCCTAACACTAACCCTAACCCTAACCCTAACCCTAACCGTAAGAGACCTAACCCTGAAGGGAACTCTAAACCTCAGCTATGCATGGAATGTACCTAACCCTAACCCTAACCCTAACCCTAACCCTAACCCTAACCCTAACCCTAACCCTAACCCTAACCCTAACCCTAACCCTAAAAGACCTAACCCTAAACGGAACTCTAAACCTACAGCTGTGCGTGGCATGTACCTAACCCTAACCCTAACCCTAACCCTAACTCTAACCCTAACCGTAACCCTAACCCTAACCCTAACCCTAAGAGACCTAACCCTAAACGGAACTCAAAACCTAAGCTGTGCTTGGCATGTACCTAACCCTAACCCTAACCCTAACCCTAACCCTAAGAGACCTAACCCTGAACGGATCTCTAAACCTCAGCTGTGCACGGCATGTACCTAACCCTAACCCTAACCCTAACCCTAACCCTAACCCTAACCCTAACCCTAACCCTAAAAGACCTAACCCTAAACGGAACTCTAAACCTCAGCTGTGCGTGGCATGTACCTAACCCTAACCCTAACCCTAACCCTAACCCTAACCCTAAGAGACCTAACCCTAAACGGAACTCAACACCTCAGCTGTGCATGGCATGTACCTAACCCTAACCCTAACCCTAACCCTAACCCTAACCCTAACCCTAACCCTAACCCTAAGAGACCTATCCCTAAACGGAATTCAAAACCTCAGCTGTGCATGGCATGTACCTAACCCTAACCCTAACCCTAACCCTAACCCTAACCCTAAAAGACCTAACCCTAAACGGAACTCTAAACCTCAGCTGTGCATGGCATGTACCTAACCTTAACCCTAACCCTAACCCTAACCCTAACCCTAACCCTAACCCTAACCCTAACCCTAACCCTAACCCTAAGAGACCTAACCCTAAACGGAACTCAAAACCTCAGCTGTGCATGGCATGTACCTAACCCTAACCCTAACCCTAACCCTAACCCTAACCCTAAAAGACCTAACCCTAAACGGAACTCTAAACCTCAGCTGTGCATGGCATGTACCTAACCCTAACCCTAACCCTAACCCTAAGAGACCTAACCCTAAATGGAACTCAAAACCTCATCTGTGCTTGGCATGTACCTTACCCTAACCCTAACCCTAACACTAACCCTAACCCTAACCCTAACCCTAACCCTAAGAGACCTAACCCTAAACGGAAATCTAAACCTCAGCTATGCATGGCATGTACCTAACCCTAACCCTAACACTAACCCTAACCCTAACCCTAACCCTAACCCTAACCCTAACCCTAACCCTAACCCTAAAAGACCTAACCCTAAACGGAACTCTAAACCTACAGCTGTGCATGGCATGTACCTAACCCTAACCCTAACCCTAACCCTAACCCTAACCCTAACCCTAAAAGACCTAACCCTAAACGGAACTCTAAACCTCAGCTGTGCATGGCATGTACCTAACCCTAACCCTAACCCTAACCCTAACCCTAACCCTAACCCTAACCCTAACCCTAAGAGACCTAACCCTAAATGGAACTCAAAACCTCATCTGTGCTTGGCATGTACCTTACCCTAACCCTAACCCTAACACTAAACCTAACCCTAACCCTAACCCTAACCCTAAGAGACCTAACCCTAAACGGAACTCAACACCTCAGCTGTGCATGGCATGTACCTAACCCTAACCCTAACCCTAACCCTAACCCTAACCCTAACCCTAACCCTAACCCTAACCCTAACCCTAACCCTAACCCTAACCCTAAAAGACCTAACCCTAAACGGAACTCAAAACCTCAGCTGTGCATGGCATGTACCTAACCCTAACCCTAACCCTAACCCTAACCCTAACCCTAACCCTAACCCTAACCCTAAGAGACCTAACCCTAAACGGAATTCAAAACCTCAGCTGTGCATGGCATGTACCTAAACCTAACCCTAACCCTAACCCTAACCCTAACCCTAACCCTAAAAGACCTAACCCTAAACAGAACTCTAAACCTACAGCTGTGCGTGGCATGTACCTAACCCTAACCCTAACCCTAACCCTAACCCTAACCGTAACCCTAACCCTAACCCTAACCCTAAGAGACCTAACCCTAAACGGAACTCAAAACCTAAGCTGTGCTTGGCATGTACCTAACCCTAACCCTAACCCTAACCCTAACCCTAAGAGACCTAACCCTGAACGGATCTCTAAACCTCAGCTGTGCACGGCATATACCTAACCCTAACCCTAACCCTAACCCTAACCCTAACCCTAACCCTAACCCTAACCCTAACCCTAACCCTAACCCTAACCCTAAAAGACCTAACCCTAAACGGAACTCTAAACCTACAGCTGTGCATGGCATGTACCTAACCCTAACCCTAACCCTAACCGTAACCCTAACCTTAACCCTATACCCTAAGAGACCTAACCCTAAACGGAACTCTAAACCTCAGCTGTGCATGGCATGTACCTAACCCTAACCCTAACCCTAACCCTAACCCTAACCCTAACCCTAACCCTAACCCTAACCCTAACCCTAACCCTAACCCTAAGAGACCTAACCCTAAACGGAACTCTAAACCTCAGCTGTGCATGGCATGTACCTAACCTTAACCCTAACCCTAACCCTAACCCTAACCCTAACCCTAACCCTAACCCTAACCCTAACCCTAACCCTAACCCTAAGAGACCTAACCCTAAACGGAACTCAAAACCTCAGCTGTGCATGGCATGTACCTAACCCTAACCCTAACCCTAACCCTAACCCTAACCCTAACCCTAAAAGACCTAACCCTAAACGGAACTCTAAACCTCAGCTGTGCATGGCATGTACCTAACCCTAACCCTAACCCTAACCCTAAGAGACCTAACCCTAAATGGAACTCAAAACCTCATCTGTGCTTGGCATGTACCTTACCCTAACCCTAACCCTAACACTAACCCTAACCCTAACCCTAACCCTAACCGTAAGAGACCTAACCCTGAAGGGAACTCTAAACCTCAGCTATGCATGGCATGTACCTAACCCTAACCCTAACCCTAACCCTAACCCTAACCCTAACCCTAACCCTAACCCTAACCCTAACCCTAAAAGACCTAACCCTAAACGGAACTCTAAACCTACAGCTGTGCGTGGCATGTACCTAACCCTAACCCTAACCCTAACCCTAACTCTAACCCTAACCGTAACCCTAACCCTAACCCTAACCCTAAGAGACCTAACCCTAAACGGAACTCAAAACCTAAGCTGTGCTTGGCATGTACCTAACCCTAACCCTAACCCTAACCCTAACCCTAAGAGACCTAACCCTGAACGGATCTCTAAACCTCAGCTGTGCACGGCATGTACCTAACCCTAACCCTAACCCTAACCCTAACCCTAACCCTAACCCTAACCCTAACCCTAACCCTAAAAGACCTAACCCTAAACGGAACTCTAAACCTCAGCTGTGCGTGGCATGTACCTAACCCTAACCCTAACCCTAACCCTAACCCTAACCCTAAGAGACCTAACCCTAAACGGAACTCAACACCTCAGCTGTGCATGGCATGTACCTAACCCTAACCCTAACCCTAACCCTAACCCTAACCCTAACCCTAACCCTAACCCTAAGAGACCTATCCCTAAACGGAATTCAAAACCTCAGCTGTGCATGGCATGTACCTAACCCTAACCCTAACCCTAACCCTAACCCTAACCCTAAAAGACCTAACCCTAAACGGAACTCTAAACCTCAGCTGTGCATGGCATGTACCTAACCTTAACCCTAACCCTAACCCTAACCCTAACCCTAACCCTAACCCTAACCCTAACCCTAACCCTAACCCTAACCCTAACCCTAAGAGACCTAACCCTAAACGGAACTCAAAACCTCAGCTGTGCATGGCATGTACCTAACCCTAACCCTAACCCTAACCCTAACC
>NW_026599600.1:2157500-2170000 GCF_023634155.1 Falco peregrinus | reverse complement strand
ACCTAACCCTAACCCTAACCCTAACCCTAACCCTAAGAGACCTAACCCTGAACGGATCTCTAAACCTCAGCTGTGCACGGCATGTACCTAACCCTAACCCTAACCCTAACCCTAACCCTAACCCTAACCCTAACCCTAACCCTAACCCTAACCCTAACCCTAACCCTAACCCTAACCCTAAAAGACCTAACCCTAAACGGAACCCTAAACCTACAGCTGTGCATGGCATGTACCTAACCCTAACCCTAACCCTAACCGTAACCCTAACCTTAACCCTAACCCTAAGAGACCTAACCCTAAACGGAACTCTAAACCTCAGCTGTGCATGGCATGTACCTAACCCTAACCCTAACCCTAACCCTAACCCTAACCCTAACCCTAACCCTAACCCTAACCCTAACCCTAACCCTAACCCTAACCCTAACCCTAAGAGACCTAACCCTAAACGGAACTCTAAACCTCAGCTGTGCATGGCATGTACCTAACCTTAACCCTAACCCTAACCCTAACCCTAACCCTAACCCTAACCCTAACCCTAACCCTAACCCTAACCCTAACCCTAAGAGACCTAACCCTAAACGGAACTCAAAACCTCAGCTGTGCATGGCATGTACCTAACCCTAACCCTAACCCTAACCCTAACCCTAACCCTAACCCTAAAAGACCTAACCCTAAACGGAACTCTAAACCTCAGCTGTGCATGGCATGTACCTAACCCTAACCCTAACCCTAACCCTAAGAGACCTAACCCTAAATGGAACTCAAAACCTCATCTGTGCTTGGCATGTACCTTACCCTAACCCTAACCCTAACACTAACCCTAACCCTAACCCTAACCCTAACCCTAACCGTAAGAGACCTAACCCTGAAGGGAACTCTAAACCTCAGCTATGCATGGCATGTACCTAACCCTAACCCTAACCCTAACCCTAACCCTAACCCTAACCCTAACCCTAACCCTAACCCTAACCCTAACCCTAACCCTAACCCTAAAAGACCTAACCCTAAACGGAACTCTAAACCTACAGCTGTGCGTGGCATGTACCTAACCCTAACCCTAACCCTAACCCTAACTCTAACCCTAACCGTAACCCTAACCCTAACCCTAACCCTAAGAGACCTAACCCTAAACGGAACTCAAAACCTAAGCTGTGCTTGGCATGTACCTAACCCTAACCCTAACCCTAACCCTAACCCTAAGAGACCTAACCCTGAACGGATCTCTAAACCTCAGCTGTGCACGGCATGTACCTAACCCTAACCCTAACCCTAACCCTAACCCTAACCCTAACCCTAACCCTAACCCTAACCCTAACCCTAACCCTAACCCTAACCCTAACCCTAACCCTAACCCTAAAAGACCTAACCCTAAACGGAACTCTAAACCTACAGCTGTGCATGGCATGTACCTAACCCTAACCCTAACCCTAACCCTAACCCTAACCTTAACCCTAAGCCTAAGAGACCTAACCCTAAACGGAACTCTAAACCTCAGCTGTGCATGGCATGTACCTAACCCTAACCCTAACCCTAACCCTAACCCTAACCCTAACCCTAACCCTAACCCTAACCCTAACCCTAACCCTAACCCTAACCCTAAAAGACCTAACCCTAAACGGAACTCTAAACCTCAGCTGTGCGTGGCATGTACCTAACCCTAACCCTAACCCTAACCCTAACCCTAACCCTAAGAGACCTAACCCTAAACGGAACTCAACACCTCAGCTGTGCATGGCATGTACCTAACCCTAACCCTAACCCTAACCCTAACCCTAACCCTAACCCTAACCCTAACCCTAAGAGACCTATCCCTAAACGGAATTCAAAACCTCAGCTGTGCATGGCATGTACCTAACCCTAACCCTAACCCTAACCCTAACCCTAACCCTAAAAGACCTAACCCTAAACGGAACTCTAAACCTCAGCTGTGCATGGCATGTACCTAACCTTAACCCTAACCCTAACCCTAACCCTAACCCTAACCCTAACCCTAACCCTAACCCTAACCCTAACCCTAACCCTAACCCTAAGAGACCTAACCCTAAACGGAACTCAAAACCTCAGCTGTGCATGGCATGTACCTAACCCTAACCCTAACCCTAACCCTAACCCTAACCCTAAAAGACCTAACCCTAAACGGAACTCTAAACCTCAGCTGTGCATGGCATGTACCTAACCCTAACCCTAACCCTAACCCTAAGAGACCTAACCCTAAATGGAACTCAAAACCTCATCTGTGCTTGGCATGTACCTTACCCTAACCCTAACCCTAACACTAACCCTAACCCTAACCCTAACCCTAACCCTAAGAGACCTAACCCTAAACGGAACTCTAAACCTCAGCTATGCATGGCATGTACCTAACCCTAACCCTAACACTAACCCTAACCCTAACCCTAACCCTAACCCTAACCCTAACCCTAACCCTAACCCTAAAAGACCTAACCCTAAACGGAACTCTAAACCTACAGCTGTGCATGGCATGTACCTAACCCTAACCCTAACCCTAACCCTAACCCTAACCCTAACCCTAAAAGACCTAACCCTAAACGGAACTCTAAACCTCAGCTGTGCATGGCATGTACCTAACCCTAACCCTAACCCTAACCCTAACCCTAACCCTAACCCTAACCCTAACCCTAAGAGACCTAACCCTAAATGGAACTCAAAACCTCATCTGTGCTTGGCATGTACCTTACCCTAACCCTAACCGTAACCCTAACCCTAACCCTAACCCTAACCCTAACCCTAAGAGACCTAACCCTAAACGGAACTCAACACCTCAGCTGTGCATGGCATGTACCTAACCCTAACCCTAACCCTAACCCTAACCCTAACACTAACCCTAACCCTAACCCTAACCCTAACCCTAACCCTAAAAGACCTAACCCTAAACGGAACTCAAAACCTCAGCTGTGCATGGCATGTACCTAACCCTAACCCTAACCCTAACCCTAACCCTAACCCTAACCCTAACCCTAACCCTAAGAGACCTAACCCTAAACGGAATTCAAAACCTCAGCTGTGCATGGCATGTACCTAACCCTAACCCTAACCCTAACCCTAACCCTAACCCTAACCCTAACCCTAACCCTAAAAGACCTAACCCTAAACGGAACTCTAAACCTCAGCTGTGCATGGCATGTACCTAACCCTAACTCTAACCCTAACCCTAACCCTAAGAGACCTAACCCTAAATGGAACTCAAAACCTCATCTGTGCTTGGCATGTACCTAACCCTAACCCTAACCCTAACCCTAACCGTAACCCTAACCGTAACCCTAACCCTAACCCTAACCCTAACCCTAACCCTAAGAGACCTAACCCTAACCCTAACCCTAACCCTAAAAGACCTAACCCTAAACGGAACTCTAAACCTACAGCTCTGCATGGCATGTACCTAACCCTAACCCTAACCCTAACCCTAACCCTAACCGTAACCCTAACCTTAACCCTAACCCTAAGAGACCTAACCCTAAACGGAACTCTAAACCTCAGCTTTGCATGGCATGTACCTAACCCTAACCCTAACCCTAACCCTAATCCTAAACCTAACCCTAATCCTCACCCTAAGAGGCCTAACCCGAGACGGAACTCTAAACCTCAGCTGTGCATGGCATGTACATAACCCTAACCCTAACCCTAACCCTAACCCTAACCCTAACCCTAACCCTAACCCTAACCCTAACCCTAACCCTAACCCTAACCCTAACTCTAACCATAAAACTGACCCTAAGAGAGCTAACCCTAAACGGAACTCAAAACCTCAGCTGTGCATGGCATGTACCTAACCCTAACCCTAACCCTAACCCTAACCGTAACCCTAACCCTAACCCTAAGAGACCTAACCCTAAACAGAACTCAAATCCTAAGCTGTGCTTGGCATGTACCTAACCCTAACCCTAACCCTAACCGTAAGAGACCTAACCCTGAACGGAACTCTAAACCTCAGCTATGCATGGCATGTACCTAACCCTAACCCTAACCCTAACCCTAACCCTAACCCTAATCCTAACCCTAACCCTAACCCTAACCCTAACCCTAACCCTAACCCTAACCCTAACCCTAATAGACCTAACCCTAAACGGGACTCTAAACCTCAGCTGTGCATGGCATGTACCTAACCCTAACCCTAACCCTAACCCTAACCCTAACCCTAACCCTAACCCTAACCCTAAAAGACCTAACCCTAAACAGAACTCTAAACCTACAGCTGTGCGTGGCATGTACCTAACCCTAACCCTAACCCTAACCCTAACCCTAACCGTAACCCTAACCCTAACCCTAACCCTAAGAGACCTAACCCTAAACGGAACTCAAAACCTAAGCTGTGCTTGGCATGTACCTAACCCTAACCCTAACCCTAACCCTAACCCTAAGAGACCTAACCCTGAACGGATCTCTAAACCTCAGCTGTGCACGGCATGTACCTAACCCTAACCCTAACCCTAACCCTAACCCTAACCCTAACCCTAACCCTAACCCTAACCCTAACCCTAACCCTAACCCTAACCCTAACCCTAAAAGACCTAACCCTAAACGGAACCCTAAACCTACAGCTGTGCATGGCATGTACCTAACCCTAACCCTAACCCTAACCGTAACCCTAACCTTAACCCTAACCCTAAGAGACCTAACCCTAAACGGAACTCTAAACCTCAGCTGTGCATGGCATGTACCTAACCCTAACCCTAACCCTAACCCTAACCCTAACCCTAACCCTAACCCTAACCCTAACCCTAACCCTAACCCTAACCCTAACCCTAAGAGACCTAACCTTAAACGGAACTCTAAACCTCAGCTGTGCATGGCATGTACCTAACCTTAACCCTAACCCTAACCCTAACCCTAACCCTAACCCTAACCCTAACCCTAACCCTAACCCTAACCCTAACCCTAAGAGACCTAACCCTAAACGGAACTCAAAACCTCAGCTGTGCATGGCATGTACCTAACCCTAACCCTAACCCTAACCCTAACCCTAACCCTAACCCTAACCCTAAAAGACCTAACCCTAAACGGAACTCTAAACCTCAGCTGTGCATGGCATGTACCTAACCCTAACCCTAACCCTAACCCTAAGAGACCTAACCCTAAATGGAACTCAAAACCTCATCTGTGCTTGGCATGTACCTTACCCTAACCCTAACCCTAACACTAACCCTAACCCTAACCCTAACCCTAACCCTAACCGTAAGAGACCTAACCCTGAAGGGAACTCTAAACCTCAGCTATGCATGGCATGTACCTAACCCTAACCCTAACCCTAACCCTAACCCTAACCCTAACCCTAACCCTAACCCTAACCCTAACCCTAACCCTAACCCTAACCCTAACCCTAACCCTAAGAGACCTAACCCTAAACGGAACTCAAAACCTCAGCTGTGCATGGCATGTACCTAACCCTAACCCTAACCCTAACCCTAACCCTAACCCTAACCCTAACCCTAAAAGACCTAACCCTAAACGGAACTCTAAACCTCAGCTGTGCATGGCATGTACCTAACCCTAACCCTAACCCTAACCCTAAGAGACCTAACCCTAAATGGAACTCAAAACCTCATCTGTGCTTGGCATGTACCTTACCCTAACCCTAACCCTAACACTAACCCTAACCCTAACCCTAACCCTAACCCTAACCGTAAGAGACCTAACCCTGAAGGGAACTCTAAACCTCAGCTATGCATGGCATGTACCTAACCCTAACCCTAACCCTAACCCTAACCCTAACCCTAACCCTAACCCTAACCCTAACCCTAACCCTAACCCTAACCCTAACCCTAAAAGACCTAACCCTAAACGGAACTCTAAACCTACAGCTGTGCGTGGCATGTACCTAACCCTAACCCTAACCCTAACCCTAACTCTAACCCTAACCGTAACCCTAACCCTAACCCTAACCCTAAGAGACCTAACCCTAAACGGAACTCAAAACCTAAGCTGTGCTTGGCATGTACCTAACCCTAACCCTAACCCTAACCCTAACCCTAAGAGACCTAACCCTGAACGGATCTCTAAACCTCAGCTGTGCACGGCATGTACCTAACCCTAACCCTAACCCTAACCCTAACCCTAACCCTAACCCTAACCCTAACCCTAACCCTAACCCTAACCCTAACCCTAACCCTAACCCTAACCCTAACCCTAAAAGACCTAACCCTAAACGGAACTCTAAGCCTACAGCTGTGCATGGCATGTACCTAACCCTAACCCTAACCCTAACCCTAACCCTAACCTTAACCCTAAGCCTAAGAGACCTAACCCTAAACGGAACTCTAAACCTCAGCTGTGCATGGCATGTACCTAACCCTAACCCTAACCCTAACCCTAACCCTAACCCTAACCCTAACCCTAACCCTAACCCTAACCCTAACCCTAACCCTAACCCTAAAAGACCTAACCCTAAACGGAACTCTAAACCTCAGCTGTGCGTGGCATGTACCTAACCCTAACCCTAACCCTAACCCTAACCCTAACCCTAAGAGACCTAACCCTAAACGGAACTCAACACCTCAGCTGTGCATGGCATGTACCTAACCCTAACCCTAACCCTAACCCTAACCCTAACCCTAACCCTAACCCTAACCCTAAGAGACCTATCCCTAAACGGAATTCAAAACCTCAGCTGTGCATGGCATGTACCTAACCCTAACCCTAACCCTAACCCTAACCCTAACCCTAAAAGACCTAACCCTAAACGGAACTCTAAACCTCAGCTGTGCATGGCATGTACCTAACCTTAACCCTAACCCTAACCCTAACCCTAACCCTAACCCTAACCCTAACCCTAACCCTAACCCTAACCCTAACCCTAACCCTAAGAGACCTAACCCTAAACGGAACTCAAAACCTCAGCTGTGCATGGCATGTACCTAACCCTAACCCTAACCCTAACCCTAACCCTAACCCTAAAAGACCTAACCCTAAACGGAACTCTAAACCTCAGCTGTGCATGGCATGTACCTAACCCTAACCCTAACCCTAACCCTAAGAGACCTAACCCTAAATGGAACTCAAAACCTCATCTGTGCTTGGCATGTACCTTACCCTAACCCTAACCCTAACACTAACCCTAACCCTAACCCTAACCCTAACCCTAAGAGACCTAACCCTAAACGGAACTCTAAACCTCAGCTATGCATGGCATGTACCTAACCCTAACCCTAACCCTAACCCTAACCCTAACCCTAACCCTAACCCTAACCCTAACCCTAACCCTAACCCTAAAAGACCTAACCCTAAACGGAACTCTAAACCTACAGCTGTGCATGGCATGTACCTAACCCTAACCCTAACCCTAACCCTAACCCTAACCCTAACCCTAAAAGACCTAACCCTAAACGGAACTCTAAACCTCAGCTGTGCATGGCATGTACCTAACCCTAACCCTAACCCTAACCCTAACCCTAACCCTAACCCTAACCCTAACCCTAAGAGACCTAACCCTAAATGGAACTCAAAACCTCATCTGTGCTTGGCATGTACCTTACCCTAACCCTAACCGTAACCCTAACCCTAACCCTAACCCTAACCCTAACCCTAAGAGACCTAACCCTAAACGGAACTCAACACCTCAGCTGTGCATGGCATGTACCTAACCCTAACCCTAACCCTAACCCTAACCCTAACCCTAACCCTAACCCTAACCCTAACCCTAACCCTAACCCTAAAAGACCTAACCCTAAACGGAACTCAAAACCTCAGCTGTGCATGGCATGTACCTAACCCTAACCCTAACCCTAACCCTAACCCTAACCCTAACCCTAACCCTAACCCTAAGAGACCTAACCCTAAACGGAATTCAAAACCTCAGCTGTGCATGGCATGTACCTAACCCTAACCCTAACCCTAACCCTAACCCTAACCCTAACCCTAACCCTAACCCTAACCCTAAAAGACCTAACCCTAAACGGAACTCTAAACCTCAGCTGTGCATGGCATGTACCTAACCCTAACTCTAACCCTAACCCTAACCCTAAGAGACCTAACCCTAAATGGAACTCAAAACCTCATCTGTGCTTGGCATGTACCTAACCCTAACCCTAACCCTAACCCTAACCGTAACCCTAACCGTAACCCTAACCCTAACCCTAACCCTAACCCTAACCCTAAGAGACCTAACCCTAAACGGAACTCTAAACCTCAGCTGTACATGGCATGTACCTAACCCTAACCCTAACCCTAACCCTAACCCTAACCCTAACCCTAACCCTAACCCTAACCCTAAAAGACCTAACCCTAAACGGAACTCTAAACCTACAGCTCTGCATGGCATGTACCTAACCCTAACCCTAACCCTAACCCTAACCCTAACCGTAACCCTAACCTTAACCCTAACCCTAAGAGACCTAACCCTAAACGGAACTCTAAACCTCAGCTTTGCATGGCATGTACCTAACCCTAACCCTAACCCTAACCCTAATCCTAAACCTAACCCTAATCCTCACCCTAAGAGGCCTAACCCGAGACGGAACTCTAAACCTCAGCTGTGCATGGCATGTACATAACCCTAACCCTAACCCTAACCCTAACCCTAACCCTAACCCTAACCCTAACCCTAACCCTAACCCTAACCCTAACCCTAACCCTAACTCTAACCATAAAACTGACCCTAAGAGAGCTAACCCTAAACGGAACTCAAAACCTCAGCTGTGCATGGCATGTACCTAACCCTAACCCTAACCCTAACCCTAACCGTAACCCTAACCCTAACCCTAAGAGACCTAACCCTAAACAGAACTCAAATCCTAAGCTGTGCTTGGCATGTACCTAACCCTAACCCTAACCCTAACCGTAAGAGACCTAACCCTGAACGGAACTCTAAACCTCAGCTATGCATGGCTTGTACCTAACCCTAACCCTAACCCTAACCCTAACCCTAACCCTAATCCTAACCCTAACCCTAACCCTAACCCTAACCCTAACCCTAACCCTAACCCTAACCCTAATAGACCTAACCCTAAACGGGACTCTAAACCTCAGCTGTGCATGGCATGTACCTAACCCTAACCCTAACCCTAACCCTAACCCTAACCCTAACCCTAACCCTAACCCTAACCCTAACCCTAACCCTAAAAGACCTAACCCTAAACAGAACTCTAAACCTACAGCTGTGCGTGGCATGTACCTAACCCTAACCCTAACCCTAACCCTAACCCTAACCGTAACCCTAACCCTAACCCTAACCCTAAGAGACCTAACCCTAAACGGAACTCAAAACCTAAGCTGTGCTTGGCATGTACCTAACCCTAACCCTAACCCTAACCCTAACCCTAAGAGACCTAAGCCTGAACGGATCTCTAAACCTCAGCTGTGCACGGCATGTACCTAACCCTAACCCTAACCCTAACCCTAACCCTAACCCTAACCCTAACCCTAACCCTAACCCTAACCCTAACCCTAAAAGACCTAACCCTAAACGGAACTCTAAACCTCAGCTTTGCATGGCATGTACCTAACCCTAACCCTAACCCTAACCCTAATCCTAAACCTAACCCTAATCCTCACCCTAAGAGGCCTAACCCGAGACGGAACTCTAAACCTCAGCTGTGCATGGCATGTACATAACCCTAACCCTAACCCTAACCCTAACCCTAACCCTAACCCTAACCCTAACCCTAACCCTAACCCTAACCCTAACCCTAACTCTAACCATAAAACTGACCCTAAGAGAGCTAACCCTAAACGGAACTCAAAACCTCAGCTGTGCATGGCATGTACCTAACCCTAACCCTAACCCTAACCCTAACCGTAACCCTAACCCTAACCCTAAGAGACCTAACCCTAAACAGAACTCAAATCCTAAGCTGTGCTTGGCATGTACCTAACCCTAACCCTAACCCTAACCGTAAGAGACCTAACCCTGAACGGAACTCTAAACCTCAGCTATGCATGGCATGTACCTAACCCTAACCCTAACCCTAACCCTAACCCTAACCCTAATCCTAACCCTAACCCTAACCCTAACCCTAACCCTAACCCTAACCCTAACCCTAACCCTAATAGACCTAACCCTAAACGGGACTCTAAACCTCAGCTGTGCATGGCATGTACCTAACCCTAACCCTAACCCTAACCCTAACCCTAACCCTAACCCTAACCCTAACCCTAACCCTAACCCTAACCCTAACCCTAAAAGACCTAACCCTAAACAGAACTCTAAACCTACAGCTGTGCGTGGCATGTACCTAACCCTAACCCTAACCCTAACCCTAACCCTAACCGTAACCCTAACCCTAACCCTAACCCTAAGAGACCTAACCCTAAACGGAACTCAAAACCTAAGCTGTGCTTGGCATGTACCTAACCCTAACCCTAACCCTAACCCTAACCCTAAGAGACCTAACCCTGAACGGATCTCTAAACCTCAGCTGTGCACGGCATGTACCTAACCCTAACCCTAACCCTAACCCTAACCCTAACCCTAACCCTAACCCTAACCCTAACCCTAACCCTAACCCTAACCCTAACCCTAACCCTAAAAGACCTAACCCTAAACGGAACTCTAAACCTACAGCTGTGCATGGCATGTACCTAACCCTAACCCTAACCCTAACCGTAACCCTAACCTTAACCCTAACCCTAAGAGACCTAACCCTAAACGGAACTCTAAACCTCAGCTGTGCATGGCATGTACCTAACCCTAACCCTAACCCTAACCCTAACCCTAACCCTAACCCTAACCCTAACCCTAACCCTAACCCTAACCCTAAAAGACCTAACCCTAAACGGAACTCTAAACCTCAGCTGTGCGTGGCATGTACCTAACCCTAACCCTAACCCTAACCCTAACCCTAACCCTAAGAGACCTAACCCTAAACGGAACTCAACACCTCAGCTGTGCATGGCATGTACCTAACCCTAACCCTAACCTTAACCCTAACCCTAACCCTAACCCTAACCCTAACCCTAAGAGACCTATCCCTAAACGGAATTCAAAACCTCAGCTGTGCATGGCATGTACCTAACCCTAACCCTAACCCTAACCCTAACCCTAACCCTAACCCTAAGAGACCTAACCCTAAACGGAACTCTAAACCTCAGCTGTGCATGGCATGTACCTAACCTTAACCCTAACCCTAACCCTAACCCTAACCCTAACCCTAACCCTAACCCTAACCCTAACCCTAACCCTAACCCTAAGAGACCTAACCCTAAACGGAACTCAAAACCTCAGCTGTGCATGGCATGTACCTAACCCTAACCCTAACCCTAACCCTAACCCTAACCCTAACCCTAAAAGACCTAACCCTAAACGGAACTCTAAACCTCAGCTGTGCATGGCATGTACCTAACCCTAACCCTAACCCTAACCCTAAGAGACCTAACCCTAAATGGAACTCAAAACCTCATCTGTGCTTGGCATGTACCTTACCCTAACCCTAACCCTAACACTAACCCTAACCCTAACCCTAACCCTAACCGTAAGAGACCTAACCCTGAAGGGAACTCTAAACATCAGCTATGCATGGCATGTACCTAACCCTAACCCTAACCCTAACCCTAACCCTAACCCTAACCCTAACCCTAACCCTAACCCTAACCCTAACCCTAACCCTAACCCTAACCCTAAAAGACCTAACCCTAAACGGAACTCTAAACTAACAGCTGTGCGTGGCATGTACCTAACCCTAACCCTAACCCTAACTCTAACCCTAACCGTAACCCTAACCCTAACCCTAACCCTAAGAGACCTAACCCTAAACGGAACTCAAAACCTAAGCTGTGCTTGGCATGTACCTAACCCTAACCCTAACCCTAACCCTAACCCTAACCCTAACCCTAACCCTAACCCTAACCCTAACCCTAAGAGACCTAACCCTAAACGGAATTCAAAACCTCAGCTGTGCATGGCATGTACCTAAACCTAACCCTAACCCTAACCCTAACCCTAACCCTAACCCTAAAAGACCTAACCCTAAACGGAACTCTAAACCTACAGCTGTGCATGGCATGTACCTAACCCTAACCCTAACCCTAACCCTAACCCTAACCCTAAAAGACCTAACCCTAAACGGAACTCTAAACCTCAGCTGTGCATGGCATGTACCTAACCCTAACTCTAACCCTAACCCTAACCCTAAGAGACCTAACCCTAAATGGAACTCAAAACCTCATCTGTGCTTGGCATGTACCTAACCCTAACCCTAACCCTAACCCTAACCGTAACCCTAACCGTAACCCTAACCCTAACCCTAACCCTAACCCTAACCCTAAGAGACCTAACCCTAAACGGAACTCTAAACCTCAGCTGTACATGGCATGTACCTAACCCTAACCCTAACCCTAACCCTAACCCTAACCCTAACCCTAACCCTAACCCTAACCCTAAAAGACCTAACCCTAAACGGAACTCTAAACCTACAGCTCTGCATGGCATGTACCTAACCCTAACCCTAACCCTAACCCTAACCCTAACCCTAACCCTAACCCTAACCCTAACCCTAACCCTAACCCTAAAAGACCTAACCCTAAACGGAACTCTAAACCTCAGCTGTGCG
>NW_026599600.1:2137500-2140000 GCF_023634155.1 Falco peregrinus | reverse complement strand
CCCTAACCCTAACCCTAACCCTAAGAGACCTAACCCTAAACAGAACTCTAAACCTCAGCTGTGCATGGCATGTACCTAACCCTAACCCTAACCCTAACCCTAACCCTAACCCTAACCCTAACCCTAACCCTAACCCTAACCCTAAAAGACCTAACCCTAAACGGAACTCTAAACCTACAGCTGTGCATGGCATGTACCTAACCCTAACCCTAACCCTAACCCTAACCCGAACCGTAACCCTAACCCTAACCCTAACCCTAAGAGACCTAACCCTAAACGGAACTCAAAACCTAAGCTGTGCTTGGCATGTACCTAACCCTAACCCTAACCCTAACCCTAACCCTAAGAGACCTAACCCTGAACGGATCTCTAAACCTCAGCTGTGCACGGCATGTACCTAACCCTAACCCTAACCCTAACCCTAACCCTAACCCTAACCCTAACCCTAACCCTAACCCTAACCCTAACCCTAACCCTAACCCTAACCCTAACCCTAAAAGACCTAACCCTAAACGGAACTCTAAACCTACAGCTGTGCATGGCATGTACCTAACCCTAACCCTAACCCTAACCGTAACCCTAACCTTAACCCTAACCCTAAGAGACCTAACCCTAAACGGAACTCTAAACCTCAGCTGTGCATGGCATGTACCTAACCCTAACCCTAACCCTAACCCTAACCCTAACCCTAACCCTAACCCTAACCCTAACCCTAACCCTAACCCTAACCCTAACCCTAACCCTAAAAGACCTAACCCTAAACGGAACTCTAAACCTCAGCTGTGCGTGGCATGTACCTAACCCTAACCCTAACCCTAACCCTAACCCTAACCCTAAGAGACCTAACCCTAAACGGAACTCAACACCTCAGCTGTGCATGGCATGTACCTAACCCTAACCCTAACCTTAACCCTAACCCTAACCCTAACCCTAACCCTAACCCTAAGAGACCTATCCCTAAACGGAATTCAAAACCTCAGCTGTGCATGGCATGTACCTAACCCTAACCCTAACCCTAACCCTAACCCTAACCCTAACCCTAAGAGACCTAACCCTAAACGGAACTCTAAACCTCAGCTGTGCATGGCATGTACCTAACCTTAACCCTAACCCTAACCCTAACCCTAACCCTAACCCTAACCCTAACCCTAACCCTAACCCTAACCCTAACCCTAACCCTAAGAGACCTAACCCTAAACGGAACTCAAAACCTCAGCTGTGCATGGCATGTACCTAACCCTAACCCTAACCCTAACCCTAACCCTAACCCTAACCCTAAAAGACCTAACCCTAAACGGAACTCTAAACCTCAGCTGTGCATGGCATGTACCTAACCCTAACCCTAACCCTAACCCTAAGAGACCTAACCCTAAATGGAACTCAAAACCTCATCTGTGCTTGGCATGTACCTTACCCTAACCCTAACCCTAACACTAACCCTAACCCTAACCCTAACCCTAACCGTAAGAGACCTAACCCTGAAGGGAACTCTAAACCTCAGCTATGCATGGCATGTACCTAACCCTAACCCTAACCCTAACCCTAACCCTAACCCTAACCCTAACCCTAACCCTAACCCTAACCCTAACCCTAACCCTAAAAGACCTAACCCTAAACGGAACTCTAAACCTACAGCTGTGCGTGGCATGTACCTAACCCTAACCCTAACCCTAACTCTAACCCTAACCGTAACCCTAACCCTAACCCTAACCCTAAGAGACCTAACCCTAAACGGAACTCAAAACCTAAGCTGTGCTTGGCATGTACCTAACCCTAACCCTAACCCTAACCCTAACCCTAAGAGACCTAACCCTGAACGGATCTCTAAACCTCAGCTGTGCACGGCATGTACCTAACCCTAACCCTAACCCTAACCCTAACCCTAACCCTAACCCTAACCCTAACCCTAACCCTAACCCTAACCCTAACCCTAACCCTAACCCTAAAAGACCTAACCCTAAACGGAACTCTAAACCTACAGCTGTGCATGGCATGTACCTAACCCTAACCCTAACCCTAACCCTAACCCTAACCTTAACCCTAAGCCTAAGAGACCTAACCCTAAACGGAACTCTAAACCTCAGCTGTGCATGGCATGTACCTAACCCTAACCCTAACCCTAACCCTAACCCTAACCCTAACCCTAACCCTAACCCTAACCCTAACCCTAAAAGACCTAACCCTAAACGGAACTCTAAACCTCAGCTGTGCGTGGCATGTACCTAACCCTAACCCTAACCCTAACCCTAACCCTAACCCTAAGAGACCTAACCCTAAACGGAACTCAACACCTCAGCTGTGCATGGCATGTACCTAACCCTAACCCTAACCCTAACCCTAACCCTAACCCTAACCCTAACCCTAACCCTAAGAGACCTATCCCTAAACGGAATTCAAAACCTCAGCTGTGCATGGCATGTACCTAACCTTAACCCTAACCCTAACCCTAACCCTAACCCTAACCCTAACCCTAACCCTAACCCTAACCCTAACCCTAAGA
>NW_026599600.1:2112500-2115000 GCF_023634155.1 Falco peregrinus | reverse complement strand
CCCTAACCCTAACCGTAACCCTAACCCTAACCCTAACCCTAAGAGACCTAACCCTAAACGGAACTCAAAACCTAAGCTGTGCTTGGCATGTACCTAACCCTAACCCTAACCCTAACCCTAACCCTAAGAGACCTAACCCTGAACGGATCTCTAAACCTCAGCTGTGCACGGCATGTACCTAACCCTAACCCTAACCCTAACCCTAACCCTAACCCTAACCCTAACCCTAACCCTAACCCTAACCCTAACCCTAACCCTAACCCTAACCCTAAAAGACCTAACCCTAAACGGAACTCTAAACCTACAGCTGTGCATGGCATGTACCTAACCCTAACCCTAACCCTAACCCTAACCCTAACCCTAACCTTAACCCTAAGCCTAAGAGACCTAACCCTAAACGGAACTCTAAACCTCAGCTGTGCATGGCATGTACCTAACCCTAACCCTAACCCTAACCCTAACCCTAACCCTAACCCTAACCCTAACCCTAACCCTAACCCTAACCCTAACCCTAACCCTAAAAGACCTAACCCTAAACGGAACTCTAAACCTCAGCTGTGCGTGGCATGTACCTAACCCTAACCCTAACCCTAACCCTAACCCTAACCCTAAGAGACCTAACCCTAAACGGAACTCAACACCTCAGCTGTGCATGGCATGTACCTAACCCTAACCCTAACCTTAACCCTAACCCTAACCCTAACCCTAACCCTAACCCTAAGAGACCTATCCCTAAACGGAATTCAAAACCTCAGCTGTGCATGGCATGTACCTAACCCTAACCCTGACCCTAACCCTAACCCTAACCCTAAAAGACCTAACCCTAAACGGAACTCTAAACCTCAGCTGTGCATGGCATGTACCTAACCTTAACCCTAACCCTAACCCTAACCCTAACATTAACCCTAACCCTAACCCTAACCCTAACCCTAACCCTAACCCTAACCCTAAGAGACCTAACCCTAAACGGAACTCAAAACCTCAGCTGTGCATGGCATGTACCTAACCCTAACCCTAACCCTAACCCTAACCCTAACCCTAAAAGACCTAACCCTAAACGGAACTCTAAACCTCAGCTGTGCATGGCATGTACCTAACCCTAACCCTAACCCTAACCCTAAGAGACCTAACCCTAAATGGAACTCAAAACCTCATCTGTGCTTGGCATGTACCTTACCCTAACCCTAACCCTAACACTAACCCTAACCCTAACCCTAACCCTAACCCTAACCCTAAGAGACCTAACCCTAAACGGAACTCAACACCTCAGCTATGCATGGCATGTACCTAACCCTAACCTTAACCCTAACCCTAACCCTAACCCTAACCGTAACCCTAACCCTAACCCTAACCCTAACCCTAACCCTAACCCTAAAAGACCTAACCCTAAACGGAACTCTAAACCTACAGCTGTGCATGGCATGTACCTAACCCTAACCCTAACCCTAACCCTAACCCTAACCCTAACCCTAACCCTAAAAGACCTAACCCTAAACGGAACTCTAAACCTCAGCTGTGCATGGCATGTACCTAACCCTAACCCTAACCCTAACCCTAACCCTAACCCTAACCCTAACCCTAACCCTAAGAGACCTAACCCTAAATGGAACTCAAAACCTCATCTGTGCTTGGCATGTACCTTACCCTAACCCTAACCCTAACCCTAACCCTAACCCTAACCCTAACCCTAACCCTAACCCTAAGAGACCTAACCCTAAACGGAACTCTAAACCTCAGCTATGCATGGCATGTACCTAACCCTAACCCTAACCCTAACCCTAACCCTAACCCTAACCCTAACCCTAACCCTAACCCTAACCCTAACCCTAAAAGACCTAACACTAAACGGAACTCAAAACCTCAGCTGTGCATGGCATGTACCTAACCCTAACCCTAACCCTAACCCTAACCCTAACCCTAACCCTAACCCTAACCCTAAGAGACCTAACCCTAAACGGAATTCAAAACCTCAGCTGTGCATGGCATGTACCTAAACCTAACCCTAACCCTAACCCTAACCCTAACCCTAACCCTAAAAGACCTAACCCTAAACGGAACTCTAAACCTACAGCTGTGCATGGCATGTACCTAACCCTAACCCTAACCCTAACCCTAACCCTAACCCTAACCCTAAAAGACCTAACCCTAAACGGAACTCTAAACCTCAGCTGTGCATGGCATGTACCTAACCGTAACCCTAACCCTAACCCTAACCCTAAGAGACCTAACCCTAAATGGAACTCAAAACCTCATCTGTGCTTGGCATGTACCTAACCCTAACCCTAACCCTAACCTTAACCGTAACCCTAACCGTAACCCTAACCCTAACCCTAACCCTAACCCTAACCCTAAGAGACCTAACCCTAAACGGAACTCTAAACCTCAGCTGTACATGGCATGTACCTAACCCTAACCCTAACCCTAACCCTAACCCTAACCCTAACCCTAACCCTAACCCTAACCCTAAAAGACCTAACCCTAAACGGAACTCTAAACCTAC
>NW_026599600.1:2085000-2087500 GCF_023634155.1 Falco peregrinus | reverse complement strand
CATGTACCTAACCCTAACCCTAACCCTAACCCTAACCCTAAAAGACCTAACCCTAATCGGAACTCTAAACCTACAGCTGTGCATGGCATGTACCTAACCCTAACCCTAACCCTAACCCTAACCCTAACCCTAACCCTAAAAGACCTAACCCTAAACGGAACTCTAAACCTCAGCTGTGCATGGCATGTACCTAACCCTAACCCTAACCCTAACCCTAACCCTAACCCTAACCCTAACCCTAACCCTAAGAGACCTAACCCTAAATGGAACTCAAAACGTCATCTGTGCTTGGCATGTACCTTACCCTAACCCTAAACCTAACACTAACCCTAACCCTAACCCTAACCCTAACCCTAAGAGACCTAACCCTAAACGGAACTCTAAACCTCAGCTATGCATGGCATGTACCTAACCCTAACCCTAACCCTAACCCTAACCCTAACCCTAACCCTAACCCTAACCCTAACCCTAACCCTAACCCTAAAAGACCTAACCCTAAACGGAACTCAAAACCTCAGCTGTGCATGGCATGTACCTAACCCTAACCCTAACCCTAACCCTAACCCTAACCCTAACCCTAACCCTAACCCTAAGAGACCTAACCCTAAACGGAATTCAAAACCTCAGCTGTGCATGGCATGTACCTAAACCTAACCCTAACCCTAACCCTAACCCTAACCCTAACCCTAACCCTAAAAGACCTAACCCTAAACGGAACTCTAAACCTACAGCTGTGCATGGCATGTACCTAACCCTAACCCTAACCCTAACCCTAACCCTAACCCTAACCCTAAAAGACCTAACCCTAAACGGAACTCTAAACCTCAGCTGTGCATGGCATGTACCTAACCCTAACCCTAACCCTAACCCTAACCCTAAAAGACCTAACCCTAAACGGAACTCTAAACCTCAGCTGTGCATGGCATGTACCTAACCCTAACCCTAACCCTAACCCTAACCCTAAAAGACCTAACCCTAAACGGAACTCTAAACCTCAGCTGTGCATGGCATGTACCTAACCCTAACCCTAACTCTAACCCTAACCGTAACCCTAACCGTAACCCTAACCCTAACCCTAACCCTAACCCTAAGAGACCTAACCCTAAACGGAACTCTAAACCTCAGCTGTACATGGCATGTACCTAACCCTAACCCTAACCCTAACCCTAACCCTAACCCTAACCCTAACCCTAACCCTAACCCTAACCCTAAAAGACCTAACCCTAAACGGAACTCTAAACCTACAGCTGTGCATGGCATGTACCTAACACTAACCCTAACCCTAACCCTAACCCTAACCGTAACCCTAACCTTAACCCTAACCCTAAGAGACCTAACCCTGAAGGGAACTCTAAACCTCAGCTATGCATGGCATGTACCTAACCCTAACCCTAACCCTAACCCTAACCCTAACCCTAACCCTAACCCTAACCCTAACCCTAATCCTAATCCTAACCCTAACCCTAACCCTAACCCTAACCCTAACCCTAACCCTAACCCTAATAGACCTAACCCTAAACGGGACTCTAAACCTCAGCTGTGCATGGCATGTACCTAACCCTAACCCTAACCCTAACCCTAACCCTAACCCTAACCCTAACCCTAACCCTAACCCTAACCCTAAAAGACCTAACCCTAAACGGAACTCTAAACCTACAGCTGTGCATGGCATGTACCTAACCCTAACCCTAACCCTAACCGTAACCCTAACCGTAACCCTAACCCTAACCCCAACACTAAGAGACCTAACCCTAAACGGAACTCAAAACCTAAGCTGTGCTTGGCATGTACCTAACCCTAACCCTAACCCTAACCCTAACCCTAATCCTAAACCTAACCCTAATCCTCACCCTAAGAGGCCTAACCCGAGACGGAACTCTAAACCTCAGTTGTGCATGGCATGTACCTAACCCTAACCCTAACCCTAACCCTAACCCTAATCCTAAACCTAACCCTAATCCTGACCCTAAGAGGCCTAACCCTAGACGGAACGCTAAACCTCAGCTGTGCATGGCATGTACCTAACCCTAACCCTAACCCTAACCCTAACCCTAAGAGACCTAACCCTAAACGGAACTCTAAACCTCAGCTGTGCATGGCATATACCTAACCCTAAGACTAACTCTAACCCTAACCCTAACCCTAACCCTAACCCTAACCCTAACCCTAACCCTAACCCTAACCCTAACCCTAACCCTAAACCTAACCCTAATTCTAACCCTAACCCTAACCCTAACCCTAACCCTAACCTGAAAAGACCTAACACTAAACGGAACTCTGAACCTCAGCTGTGCATGGCATGTACCTAACCCTAACCCTAACCCTAACCCTAACCCTAACCCTAACCCTAACCCTAAGAGACCTAACCCTAAATGGAACTCAAAACGTCATCTGTGCTTGGCATGTACCTTACCCTAACCCTAAACCTAACACTAACCCTAACCCTAACCCTAACCCTAACCCTAAGAGACCTAACCCTAAACGGAACTCTAAACCTCAG
>NW_026599600.1:2072500-2077500 GCF_023634155.1 Falco peregrinus | reverse complement strand
TACCTAACCCTAACCCTAACCTTAACCCTAACCCTAACCCTAACCCTAACCCTAACCCTAAGAGACCTATGCCTAAACGGAATTCAAAACCTCAGCTGTGCATGGCATGTACCTAACCCTAACCCTGACCCCAACCCTAACCCTAACCCTAAAAGACCTAACCCTAAACGGAACTCTAAACCTCAGCTGTGCATGGCATGTACCTAACCTTAACCCTAACCCTAACCCTAACCCTAACCCTAACCCTAACCCTAACCCTAACCCTAACCCTAACCCTAACCCTAACCCTAACCCTAAGAGACCTAACCCTAAACGGAACTCAAAACCTCAGCTGTGCATGGCATGTACCTAACCCTAACCCTAACCCTAACCCTAACCCTAACCCTAAAAGACCTAACCCTAAACGGAACTCTAAACCTCAGCTGTGCATGGCATGTACCTAACCCTAACCCTAACCCTAACCCTAAGAGACCTAACCCTAAATGGAACTCAAAACCTCATCTGTGCTTGGCATGTACCTTACCCTAACCCTAACCCTAACACTAACCCTAACCCTTACCCTAACCCTAACCCTAAGAGACCTAACCCTAAACGGAACTCTAAACCTCAGCTGTGCATGGCATGTACCTAACCCTAACCCTAACCCTAACCCTAACCCTAAAAGACCTAACCCTAATCGGAACTCTAAACCTACAGCTGTGCATGGCATGTACCTAACCCTAACCCTAACCCTAACCCTAACCCTAACCCTAACCCTAAAAGACCTAACCCTAAACGGAACTCTAAACCTCAGCTGTGCATGGCATGTACCTAACCCTAACCCTAACCCTAACCCTAACCCTAACCCTAACCCTAACCCTAACCCTAAGAGACCTAACCCTAAATGGAACTCAAAACGTCATCTGTGCTTGGCATGTACCTTACCCTAACCCTAAACCTAACACTAACCCTAACCCTAACCCTAACCCTAACCCTAAGAGACCTAACCCTAAACGGAACTCTAAACCTCAGCTATGCATGGCATGTACCTAACCCTAACCCTAACCCTAACCCTAACCCTAACCCTAACCCTAACCCTAACCCTAACCCTAACCCTAACCCTAAAAGACCTAACCCTAAACGGAACTCAAAACCTCAGCTGTGCATGGCATGTACCTAACCCTAACCCTAACCCTAACCCTAACCCTAACCCTAACCCTAACCCTAACCCTAAGAGACCTAACCCTAAACGGAATTCAAAACCTCAGCTGTGCATGGCATGTACCTAAACCTAACCCTAACCCTAACCCTAACCCTAACCCTAACCCTAACCCTAAAAGACCTAACCCTAAACGGAACTCTAAACCTACAGCTGTGCATGGCATGTACCTAACCCTAACCCTAACCCTAACCCTAACCCTAACCCTAACCCTAAAAGACCTAACCCTAAACGGAACTCTAAACCTCAGCTGTGCATGGCATGTACCTAACCCTAACCCTAACCCTAACCCTAACCCTAAAAGACCTAACCCTAAACGGAACTCTAAACCTCAGCTGTGCATGGCATGTACCTAACCCTAACCCTAACCCTAACCCTAACCCTAAAAGACCTAACCCTAAACGGAACTCTAAACCTCAGCTGTGCATGGCATGTACCTAACCCTAACCCTAACTCTAACCCTAACCGTAACCCTAACCGTAACCCTAACCCTAACCCTAACCCTAACCCTAAGAGACCTAACCCTAAACGGAACTCTAAACCTCAGCTGTACATGGCATGTACCTAACCCTAACCCTAACCCTAACCCTAACCCTAACCCTAACCCTAACCCTAACCCTAACCCTAACCCTAAAAGACCTAACCCTAAACGGAACTCTAAACCTACAGCTGTGCATGGCATGTACCTAACACTAACCCTAACCCTAACCCTAACCCTAACCGTAACCCTAACCTTAACCCTAACCCTAAGAGACCTAACCCTGAAGGGAACTCTAAACCTCAGCTATGCATGGCATGTACCTAACCCTAACCCTAACCCTAACCCTAACCCTAACCCTAACCCTAACCCTAACCCTAACCCTAATCCTAATCCTAACCCTAACCCTAACCCTAACCCTAACCCTAACCCTAACCCTAACCCTAATAGACCTAACCCTAAACGGGACTCTAAACCTCAGCTGTGCATGGCATGTACCTAACCCTAACCCTAACCCTAACCCTAACCCTAACCCTAACCCTAACCCTAACCCTAACCCTAACCCTAAAAGACCTAACCCTAAACGGAACTCTAAACCTACAGCTGTGCATGGCATGTACCTAACCCTAACCCTAACCCTAACCGTAACCCTAACCGTAACCCTAACCCTAACCCCAACACTAAGAGACCTAACCCTAAACGGAACTCAAAACCTAAGCTGTGCTTGGCATGTACCTAACCCTAACCCTAACCCTAACCCTAACCCTAATCCTAAACCTAACCCTAATCCTCACCCTAAGAGGCCTAACCCGAGACGGAACTCTAAACCTCAGTTGTGCATGGCATGTACCTAACCCTAACCCTAACCCTAACCCTAACCCTAATCCTAAACCTAACCCTAATCCTGACCCTAAGAGGCCTAACCCTAGACGGAACGCTAAACCTCAGCTGTGCATGGCATGTACCTAACCCTAACCCTAACCCTAACCCTAACCCTAAGAGACCTAACCCTAAACGGAACTCTAAACCTCAGCTGTGCATGGCATATACCTAACCCTAAGACTAACTCTAACCCTAACCCTAACCCTAACCCTAACCCTAACCCTAACCCTAACCCTAACCCTAACCCTAACCCTAACCCTAAACCTAACCCTAATTCTAACCCTAACCCTAACCCTAACCCTAACCCTAACCTGAAAAGACCTAACACTAAACGGAACTCTGAACCTCAGCTGTGCATGGCATGTACCTAACCCTAACCCTAACCCTAACCCTAACCCTAACCCTAACCCTAACCCTAAGAGACCTAACCCTAAATGGAACTCAAAACGTCATCTGTGCTTGGCATGTACCTTACCCTAACCCTAAACCTAACACTAACCCTAACCCTAACCCTAACCCTAACCCTAAGAGACCTAACCCTAAACGGAACTCTAAACCTCAGCTATGCATGGCATGTACCTAACCCTAACCCTAACCCTAACCCTAACCCTAACCCTAACCCTAACCCTAACCCTAACCCTAACCCTAAAAGACCTAACCCTAAACGGAACTCAAAACCTCAGCTGTGCATGGCATGTACCTAACCCTAACCCTAACCCTAACCCTAACCCTAACCCTAACCCTAACCCTAACCCTAACCCTAAGAGACCTAACCCTAAACGGAATTCAAAACCTCAGCTGTGCATGGCATGTACCTAAACCTAACCCTAACCCTAACCCTAACCCTAACCCTAACCCTAACCCTAAAAGACCTAACCCTAAACGGAACTCTAAACCTACAGCTGTGCATGGCATGTACCTAACCCTAACCCTAACCCTAACCCTAACCCTAACCCTAACCCTAAAAGACCTAACCCTAAACGGAACTCTAAACCTCAGCTGTGCATGGCATGTACCTAACCCTAACCCTAACCCTAACCCTAACCCTAAGAGACCTAACCCTAAATGGAACTCAAAACCTCATCTGTGCTTGGCATGTACCTAACCCTAACCCTAACTCTAACCCTAACCGTAACCCTAACCGTAACCCTAACCCTAACCCTAACCCTAACCCTAAGAGACCTAACCCTAAACGGAACTCTAAACCTCAGCTGTACATGGCATGTACCTAACCCTAACCCTAACCCTAACCCTAACCCTAACCCTAACCCTAACCCTAACCCTAACCCTAACCCTAAAAGACCTAACCCTAAACGGAACTCTAAACCTACAGCTGTGCATGGCATGTACCTAACACTAACCCTAACCCTAACCCTAACCCTAACCGTAACCCTAACCTTAACCCTAACCCTAAGAGACCTAACCCTGAAGGGAACTCTAAACCTCAGCTATGCATGGCATGTACCTAACCCTAACCCTAACCCTAACCCTAACCCTAACCCTAACCCTAACCCTAACCCTAACCCTAATCCTAATCCTAACCCTAACCCTAACCCTAACCCTAACCCTAACCCTAACCCTAACCCTAATAGACCTAACCCTAAACGGGACTCTAAACCTCAGCTGTGCATGGCATGTACCTAACCCTAACCCTAACCCTAACCCTAACCCTAACCCTAACCCTAACCCTAACCCTAACCCTAACCCTAACCCTAAAAGACCTAACCCTAAACGGAACTCTAAACCTACAGCTGTGCATGGCATGTACCTAACCCTAACCCTAACCCTAACCGTAACCCTAACCGTAACCCTAACCCTAACCCCAACACTAAGAGACCTAACCCTAAACGGAACTCAAAACCTAAGCTGTGCTTGGCATGTACCTAACCCTAACCCTAACCCTAACCCTAACCCTAATCCTAAACCTAACCCTAATCCTCACCCTAAGAGGCCTAACCCGAGACGGAACTCTAAACCTCAGTTGTGCATGGCATGTACCTAACCCTAACCCTAACCCTAACCCTAACCCTAATCCTAAACCTAACCCTAATCCTGACCCTAAGAGGCCTAACCCTAGACGGAACGCTAAACCTCAGCTGTGCATGGCATGTACCTAACCCTAACCCTAACCCTAACCCTAACCCTAACCCTAACCCTAACCCTAACCCTAACCCTAACCCTAACCCTAACCCTAACCCTAACCCTAACCCTAAACCTAACCCTAATTCTAACCCTAACCCTAACCCTAACCCTAACCCTAACCTGAAAAGACCTAACACTAAACGGAACTCTGAACCTCAGCTGTGCATGGCATGTACCTAACCCTAACCCTAACCCTAACCCTAACCCTAACCCTAACCCTAACCCTAACCCTAAGAGACCTAACCCTAAACAGAACTCAAATCCTAAGCTGTGCTTGGCATGTACCTAACCCTAACCCTA
>NW_026599600.1:2020000-2025000 GCF_023634155.1 Falco peregrinus | reverse complement strand
CATAACCCTAACCCTAACCCTAACCCTAACCCTAAACCTAACCCTAACCGTAACCCTAACCCTAACCCTAACCCTAACTCTAACCATAAAACTGACCCTAAGAGAGCTAACCCTAAACGGAACTCTAAACCTCAGCTGTGCATGGCATGTACCTAACCCTAAACCTAACCCTAACCCTAACCCTAAGAGACCTAACCCTAAACGGAACTCTAAACCTCAGCTGTGCATGGCATATACCTAACCCTAAGACTAACTCTAACCCTAACCCTAACCCTAACCCTAACCCTAACCCTAACCCTAACCCTAACCCTAACCCTAACCCTAAACCTAACCCTAATTCTAACCCTAACCCTAACCCTAACCCTAACCCTAACCTTAAAAGACCTAACACTAAACGGAACTCTGAACCTCAGCTGTGCATGGCATGTACCTAACCCTAACCCTAACCCTAACCCTAACCCTAACCCTAACCCTAAGAGACCTAACCCTAAACGGAACTCAAAACCTAAGCTGTGCTTGGCATGTACCTAACCCTAACCCTAACCCTAACCCTAAGAGACCTAACCCTGAACGGATCTCTAAACCTCAGTTGTGCACGGCATGTACCTAACCCTAACCCTAACCCTAATCCTAACCCTAACCCTAACCCTAACCCTAACCCTAACCCTAACCCTAACCCTAACCCTAACCCTAACCCTAACCCTAACCCTAACCCTAACCCTAAAAGACCTAACTCTAAACGGAACTCTAAACCTACAGCTGTGCATGGCATGTACCTAACCCTAACCCTAACCCTAACCCTAACCCTAACCCTAATCCTAAAAGACCTAACCCTAAACGGAACTCTAAACCTCAGCTGTGCATGGCATGTACCTAACCCTAACCCTAACCCTAACCCTAACCCTAAAAGACCTAACCCTAAACGGAACTCTAAACCTCAGCTGTGCATGGCATGTACCTAACCCTAACCCTAACCCTAACCCTAAGAGACCTAACCCTAAATGGAACTCAAAACCTCATCTGTGCTTGGCATGTACCTTACCCTAACCCTAACCCTAACACTAACCCTAACCCTAACCCTAACCCTAACCCTAAGAGACCTAACCCTAAACGGAACTCTAAACCTCAGCTATGCATGGCATGTACCTAACCCTAACCCTAACACTAACCCTAACCCTAACCCTAACCCTAACCCTAACCCTAACCCTAACCCTAACCTTAACCCTAACCCTAACCCTAAAAGACCTAACCCTAAACGGAACTCTAAACCTACAGCTGTGCATGGCATGTACCTAACCCTAACCCTAACCCTAACCCTAACCCTAACCCTAACCCTAACCCTAAAAGACCTAACCCTAAACGGAACTCTAAACCTCAGCTGTGCATGGCATGTACCTAACCCTAACCCTAACCCTAACCCTAACCCTAACCCTAACCCTAACCCTAACCCTAAGAGACCTAACCCTAAATGGAACTCAAAACCTCATCTGTGCTTGGCATGTACCTTACCCTAACCCTAACCCTAACACTAACCCTAACCCTAACCCTAACCCTAACCCTAAGAGACCTAACCCTAAACGGAACTCTAAACCTCAGCTATGCATGGCATGTACCTAACCCTAACCCTAACCCTAACCCTAACCCTAACCCTAACCCTAACCCTAACCCTAAAAGACCTAACCCTAAACGGAACTCAAAACCTCAGCTGTGCATGGCATGTACCTAACCCTAACCCTAACCCTAACCCTAACCCTAACCCTAACCCTAACCCTAACCCTAAGAGACCTAACCCTAAACGGAATTCAAAACCTCAGCTGTGCATGGCATGTACCTAAACCTAACCCTAACCCTAACCCTAACCCTAACCCTAACCCTAAAAGACCTAACCCTAAACGGAACTCTAAACCTACAGCTGTGCATGGCATGTACCTAACCCTAACCCTAACCCTAACCCTAACCCTAACCCTAACCCTAAAAGACCTAACCCTAAATGGAACTCAAAACCTCATCTGTGCTTGGCATGTACCTAACCCTAACCCTAACCCTAACCCTAACCGTAACCCTAACCGTAACCCTAACCCTAACCCTAACCCTAACCCTAACCCTAAGAGACCTAACCCTAAACGGAACTCTAAACCTCAGCTGTACATGGCATGTACCTAACCCTAACCCTAACCCTAACCCTAACCCTAACCCTAACCCTAACCCTAACCCTAAAAGACCTAACCCTAAACGGAACTCTAAACCTACAGCTCTGCATGGCATGTACCTAACCCTAACCCTAACCCTAACCCTAACCCTAACCGTAACCCTAACCTTAACCCTAACCCTAAGAGACCTAACCCTAAACGGAACTCTAAACCTCAGCTTTGCATGGCATGTACCTAACCCTAACCCTAACCCTAACCCTAATCCTAAACCTAACCCTAATCCTCACCCTAAGAGGCCTAACCCGAGACGGAACTCTAAACCTCAGCTGTGCATGGCATGTACATAACCCTAACCCTAACCCTAACCCTAACCCTAACCCTAACCCTAACCCTAACCCTAACCCTAACCCTAAACCTAACCCTAATTCTAACCCTAACCCTAACCCTAACCCTAACCCTAACCTGAAAAGACCTAACACTAAACGGAACTCTGAACCTCAGCTGTGCATGGCATGTACCTAACCCTAACCCTAACCCTAACCCTAACCCTAACCCTAACCCTAACCCTAACCCTAACTCTAACCATAAAACTGACCCTAAGAGAGCTAACCCTAAACGGAACTCAAAACCTCAGCTGTGCATGGCATGTACCTAACCCTAACCCTTACCCTAACCTTAACCCTAACCCTAACCCTAACCCTAACCCTAACCCTAAGAGACCTAACCCTAAACAGAACTCAAATCCTAAGCTGTGCTTGGCATGTACCTAACCCTAACCCTAACCCTAACCGTAAGAGACCTAACCCTGAAGGGAACTCTAAACCTCAGCTATGCATGGCATGTACCTAACCCTAACCCTAACCCTAACCCTAACCCTAACCCTAATCCTAACCCTAACCCTAACCCTAACCCTAACCCTAACCCTAACCCTAACCCTAACCCTAATAGACCTAACCCTAAACGGGACTCTAAACCTCAGCTGTGCATGGCATGTACCTAACCCTAACCCTAACCCTAACCCTAACCCTAACCCTAACCCTAACCCTAACCCTAACCCTAACCCTAACCCTAACCCTAAAAGACCTAACCCTAAACGGAACTCTAAACCTACAGCTGTGCATGGCATGTACCTAACCCTAACCCTAACCCTAACCCTAACCCTAACCGTAACCCTAACCCTAACCCTAACCCTAAGAGACCTAACCCTAAACGGAACTCAAAACCTAAGCTGTGCTTGGCATGTACCTAACCCTAACCCTAACCCTAACCCTAACCCTAATCCTAAACCTAACCCTAATCCTCACCCTAAGAGGCCTAACCCGAGACGGAACTCTAAACCTCAGTTGTGCATGGCATGTACCTAACCCTAACCCTAACCCTAACCCTAACCCTAATCCTAAACCTAACCCTAATCCTGACCCTAAGAGGCCTAACCCTAGACGGAACGCTAAACCTCAGCTGTGCATGGCATGTACATAACCCTAACCCTAACCCTAACCGTAACCCTAACCTTAACCCTAACCCTCACCCTAACCCTAACCCTAACCCTAAAACTGACCCTAAGAGAGCTAACCCTAAACGGAACTCTAAACCTCAGCTGTGCATGGCATGTACCTAACCCTAACCCTAACCCTAACCCTAACCCTAAGAGACCTAACCCTAAACGGAACTCTAAACCTCAGCTGTGCATGGCATATACCTAACCCTAAGACTAACTCTAACCCTAACCCTAACCCTAACCCTAACCCTAACCCTAACCCTAACCCTAACCCTAACCCTAACCCTAAACCTAACCCTAATTCTAACCCTAACCCTAACCCTAACCCTAACCCTAACCTGAAAAGACCTAACACTAAACGGAACTCTGAACCTCAGCTGTGCATGGCATGTACCTAACCCTAACCCTAACCCTAACCCTAACCCTAACCCTAACCCTAAGAGACCTAACCCTAAACGGAACTCAAAACCTAAGCTGTGCTTGGCATGTACCTAACCCTAACCCTAACCCTAACCCTAAGAGACCTAACCCTGAACGGATCTCTAAACCTCAGTTGTGCACGGCATGTACCTAACCCTAACCCTAACCCTAATCCTAACCCTAACCCTAACCCTAACCCTAACCCTAACCCTAACCCTAACCCTAACCCTAACCCTAACCCTAACCCTAAAAGACCTAACTCTAAACGGAACTCTAAACCTACAGCTGTGCATGGCATGTACCTAACCCTAACCCTAACCCTAACCCTAACCCTAACCCTAACCCTAAAAGACCTAACCCTAAACGGAACTCTAAACCTCAGCTGTGCATGGCATGTACCTAACCCTAACCCTAACCCTAACCCTAACCCTAAGAGACCTAACCCTAAATGGAACTCAAAACCTCATCTGTGCTTGGCATGTACCTAACCCTAACCCTAACCCTAACCGTAACCCTAACCCTAACCCTAACCCTAACCCTAACCCTAAGAGACCTAACCCTAAACGGAACTCTAAACCTCAGCTGTGCATGGCATGTACCTAACCCTAACCCTAACCCTAACCCTAACCCTAACCCTAACCCTAACCCTAATCCTAACCCTAACCCTAACCCTAACCCTAAAAGACCTAACCCTAAACGGAACTCTAAACCTACAGCTGTGCATGGCATGTACCTAACGCTAACCCTAACCCTAACCCTAATCCTAACCCTAACCCTAACCCTAACCCTAACCCTAAGAGACCTAACCCTAAACGGAACTCAAAACCTAAGCTGTGCTTGGCATGTACCTAACCCTAACCCTAACCCTAACCCTAACCCTAAGAGACCTAAGCCTGAACGGATCTCTAAACCTCAGCTGTGCACGGCATGTA
>NW_026599600.1:2000000-2002500 GCF_023634155.1 Falco peregrinus | reverse complement strand
GGAACTCTAAACCTACAGCTGTGCATGGCATGTACCTAACCCTAACCCTAACCCTAACCCTAACCCTAACCCTAACCCTAAAAGACCTAACCCTAAACGGAACTCTAAACCTCAGCTGTGCATGGCATGTACCTAACCCTAACCCTAACCCTAACCCTAACCCTAAGAGACCTAACCCTAAATGGAACTCAAAACCTCATCTGTGCTTGGCATGTACCTAACCCTAACCCTAACCCTAACCGTAACCCTAACCGTAACCCTAACCCTAACCCTAACCCTAACCCTAACCCTAAGAGACCTAACCCTAAACGGAACTCTAAACCTCAGCTGTACATGGCATGTACCTAACCCTAACCCTAACCCTAACCCTAACCCTAACCCTAACCCTAACCCTAACCCCAACCCTAAAAGACCTAACCCTAAACGGAACTCTAAACCTACAGCTGTGCATGGCATGTACCTAACCCTAACCCTAACCCTAACCCTAACCCTAACCGTAACCCTAACCTTAACCCTAACCCTAAGAGACCTAACCCTAAACGGAACTCTAAACCTCAGCTTTGCATGGCAAGTACCTAACCCTAACCCTAACCCTAACCCTAACCCTAATCCTAAACCTAACACTAATCCTCACCCTAAGAGGCCTAAGCCGAGACGGAACTCTAAACCTCAGCTGTGCATGGCATGTACATAACCCTAACCCTAACCCTAACCCTAACCCTAAACCTAACCCTAACCCTAACCCTAACCCTAACCCTAACCCTAACTCTAACCATAAAACTGACCCTAAGAGAGCTAACCCTAAACGGAACTCAAAACCTCAGCTGTGCATGGCATGTACCTAACCCTAACCCTAACCCTAACCCTAACCCTAACCCTAACCGTAACCCTAACCCTAACCCTAAGAGACCTAACCCTAAACAGAACTCAAATCCTAAGCTGTGCTTGGCATGTACCTAACCCTAACCCTAACCCTAACCGTAAGAGACCTAACCCTGAACGGAACTCTAAACCTCAGCTATGCATGGCATGTACCTAACCCTAACCCTAACCCTAACCCTAACCCTAAACCTAATCCTAACCCTAACCCTAACCCTAACCCTAACCCTAACCCTAACCCTAACCCTAACCATAATAGACCTAACCCTAAACGGGACTCTAAACCTCAGCTGTGCATGGCATGTACCTAACCCTAACCCTAACCCTAACCCTAACCCTAACCCTAACCCTAACCCTAACCCTAACCCTAAAAGACCTAACCCTAAACGGAACTCTAAACCTACAGCTGTGCGTGGCATGTACCTAACCCTAACCCTAACCCTAACCCTAACCCTAACCGTAACCCTAACCCTAACCCTAACCCTAAGAGACCTAACCCTAAACGGAACTCAAAACCTAAGCTGTGCTTGGCATGTACCTAACCCTAACCCTAACCGTAACCCTAACCCTAAGAGACCTAACCCTGAACGGATCTCTAAACCTCAGCTGTGCACGGCATGTACCTAACCCTAACCCTAACCCTAACCCTAACCCTAACCCTAACACTAACCCTAACCCTAACCCTAACCCTAACCCTAACCCTAACCCTAACCCTAACCCTAAAAGACCTAACCGTAAACGGAACTCTAAACCTACAGCTGTGCATGGCATGTACCTAACCCTAACCCTAACCCTAACCTTAACCCTAAGCCTAAGAGACCTAACCCTAAACGGAACTCTAAACCTCAGCTGTGCATGGCATGTACCTAACCCTAACCCTAACCCTAACCCTAACCCTAACCCTAACCCTAACCCTAACCCTAAAAGACCTAACCCTAAACGGAACTCTAAACCTCAGCTGTGCGTGGCATGTACCTAACCCTAACCCTAACCCTAACCCTAACCCTAACCCTAACCCTAACCCTAAGAGACCTAACCCTAAACGGAACTCAACACCTCAGCTGTGCATGGCATGTACCTAACCCTAACCCTAACCCTAACCCTAACCCTAACCCTAACCCTAACCCTAACCCTAAGAGACCTAACCCTAAACGGAACTCAAAACCTCAGCTGTGCATGGCATGTACCTAACCCTAACCCTAACCCTAACCCTAACCCTAACCCTAAGAGACCTAACCCTAAACGGAACTCTAAACCTCAGCTGTGCATGGCATGTACCTAACCCTAACCCTAACCCTAACCCTAAGAGACCTAACCCTAAATGGAACTCAAAACCTCATCTGTGCTTGGCATGTACCTTACCCTAACCCTAACCCTAACACTAACCCTAACCCTTACCCTAACCCTAACCCTAAGAGACCTAACCCTAAACGGAACTCTAAACCTCAGCTGTGCATGGCATGTACCTAACCCTAACCCTAACCCTAACCCTAACCCTAAAAGACCTAACCCTAATCGGAACTCTAAACCTACAGCTGTGCATGGCATGTACCTAACCCTAACCCTAACCCTAACCCTAACCCTAACCCTAACCCTAAAAGACCTAACCCTAAACGGAACT
>NW_026599600.1:1992500-1995000 GCF_023634155.1 Falco peregrinus | reverse complement strand
CTAACCCTAACCCTAACCCTAAGAGACCTATCCCTAAACGGAATTCAAAACCTCAGCTGTGCATGGCATGTACCTAACCCTAACCCTGACCCCAACCCTAACCCTAACCCTAAAAGACCTAACCCTAAACGGAACTCTAAACCTCAGCTGTGCATGGCATGTACCTAACCTTAACCCTAACCCTAACCCTAACCCTAACCCTAACCCTAACCCTAACCCTAACCCTAACCCTAACCCTAACCCTAACCCTAACCCTAAGAGACCTAACCCTAAACGGAACTCAAAACCTCAGCTGTGCGTGGCATGTACCTAACCCTAACCCTAACCCTAACCCTAACCCTAACCCTAAGAGACCTAACCCTAAACGGAACTCTAAACCTACAGCTGTGCATGACATGTACCTAACCCTAACCCTAACCCTAACCCTAACCCTAACCCTAACCCTAAAAGACCTAACCCTAAACGGAACTCTAAACCTCAGCTGTGCATGGCATGTACCTAACCCTAACCCTAACCCTAACCCTAACCCTAAGAGACCTAACCCTAAACAGAACTCAAAACCTCATCTGTGCTTGGCATGTACCTAACCCTAACCCTAACCCTAACCCTAACCGTAACCCTAACCGTAACCCTAACCCTAACCCTAACCCTAACCCTAACCCTAAGAGACCTAACCCTAAACGGAACTCTAAACCTCAGCTGTACATGGCATGTACCTAACCCTAACCCTAACCCTAACCCTAACCCTAACCCTAACCCTAACCCTAACCCCAACCCTAAAAGACCTAACCCTAAACGGAACTCTAAACCTACAGCTGTGCATGGCATGTACCTAACCCTAACCCTAACCCTAACCCTAACCCTAACCGTAACCCTAACCTTAACCCTAACCCTAAGAGACCTAACCCTAAACGGAACTCTAAACCTCAGCTTTGCATGGCATGTACCTAACCCTAACCCTAACCCTAACCCTAACCCTAATCCTAAACCTAACCCTAATCCTCACCCTAAGAGGCCTAACCCGAGACGGAACTCTAAACCTCAGCTGTGCATGGCATGTACATAACCCTAACCCTAACCCTAACCCTAACCCTAAACCTAACCCTAACCCTAACCCTAACCCTAACCCTAACCCTAACCCTAACCCTAACTCTAACCATAAAACTGACCCTAAGAGAGCTAACCCTAAACGGAACTCAAAACCTCAGCTGTGCATGGCATGTACCTAACCCTAACCTTAACCCTAACCCTAACCCTAACCCTAACCGTAACCCTAACCCTAACCCTGAGAGACCTAACCCTAAACAGAACTGAAATCCTAAGCTGTGCTTGGCATGTACCTAACCCTAACCCTAACCCTAACCGTAAGAGACCTAACCCTGAACGGAACTCTAAACCTCAGCTATGCATGGCATGTACCTAACCCTAACCCTAACCCTAACCCTAACCCTAAACCTAATCCTAACCCTAACCCTAACCCTAACCCTAACCCTAACCCTAACCCTAACCCTAACCCTAATAGACCTAACCCTAAACGGGACTCTAAACCTCAGCTGTGCATGGCATGTACCTAACCCTAACCCTAACCCTAACCCTAACCCTAACCCTAACCCTAACCCTAACCCTAACCCTAACCCTAACCCTAACCCTAAAAGACCTAACCCTAAACGGAACTCTAAACCTACAGCTGTGCGTGGCATGTACCTAACCCTAACCCTAACCCTAACCCTAACCCTAACCGTAACCCTAACCCTAACCCTAACCCTAAGAGACCTAACCCTAAACGGAACTCAAAACCTAAGCTGTGCTTGGCATGTACCTAACCCTAACCCTAACCCTAACCCTAACCCTAAGAGACCTAACCCTGAACGGATCTCTAAACCTCAGCTGTGCACGGCATGTACCTAACCCTAACCCTAACCCTAACCCTAACCCTAACCCTAACCCTAACCCTAACCCTAACCCTAACCCTAACCCTAACCCTAACCCTAACCCTAACCCTAACCCTAAAAGACCTAACCCTAAACGGAACTCTAAACCTACAGCTGTGCATGGCATGTACCTAACCCTAACCCTAACCCTAACCCTAACCCTAACCTTAACCCTAAGCCTAAGAGACCTAACCCTAAACGGAACTCTAAACCTCAGCTGTGCATGGCATGTACCTAACCCTAACCCTAACCCTAACCCTAACCCTAACCCTAACCCTAACCCTAACCCTAACAGACCTAACCCTAAACGGAACTCTAAACCTCAGCTGTGCGTGGCATGTACCTAACCCTAACCCTAACCCTAACCCTAACCCTAACCCTAAGAGACCTAACCCTAAACGGAACTCAACACCTCAGCTGTGCATGGCATGTACCTAACCCTAACCCTAACCTTAACCCTAACCCTAACCCTAACCCTAACCCTAACCCTAAGAGACCTATCCCTAAACGGAATTCAAAACCTCAGCTGTGCATGGCATGTACCTAACCCTAACCCTGACCCCAACCCT
>NW_026599600.1:1900000-1915000 GCF_023634155.1 Falco peregrinus | reverse complement strand
TCAGCTGTGCATGGCATGTACCTAACCCTAACCCTAACCCTAACCCTAACCCTAACTCTAACCCTAACCCTAACCCTAACCCCAACCCTAAGAGACCTAACCCTAAACGGAATTCAAAACCTCAGCTGTGCATGGCATGTACCTAAACCTAACCCTAACCCTAACCCTAACCCTAACCCTAACCCTAACCCTAACCCTAAAAGACCTAACCCTAAACGGAACTCTAAACCTACAGCTGTGCATGGCATGTACCTAACCCTAACCCTAACCCTAACCCTAACCCTAACCCTAACCCTAAAAGACCTAACCCTAAACGGAACTCTAAACCTCAGCTGTGCATGGCATGTACCTAACCCTAACCCTAACCCTAACCCTAACCCTAAGAGACCTAACCCTAAATGGAACTCAAAACCTCATCTGTGCTTGGCATGTACCTAACCCTAACCCTAACCCTAACCCTAACCGTAACCCTAACCGTAACCCTAACCCTAACCCTAACCCTAACCCTAACCCTAAGAGACCTAACCCTAAACGGAACTCTAAACCTCAGCTGTACATGGCATGTACCTAACCCTAACCCTAACCCTAACCCTAACCCTAACCCTAACCCTAACCCTAACCCTAACCCTAAAAGACCTAACCCTAAACGGAACTCTAAACCTACAGCTGTGCATGGCATGTACCTAACACTAACCCTAACCCTAACCCTAACCCTAACCGTAACCCTAACCTTAACCCTAACCCTAAGAGACCTAACCCTAAACGGAACTCTAAACCTCAGCTTTGCATGGCATGTACCTAACCCTAACCCTAACCCTAACCCTAATCCTAAACCTAACCCTAATCCTCACCCTAAGAGGCCTAACCCTAAACGGAACTCAAAACCTCAGCTGTGCATGGCATGTACCTAACCCTAACCCTAACCCTAACCCTAACCCTAACCCTAACCGTAACCCTAACCCTAACCCTAAGAGACTTAACCCTAAACAGAACTCAAATCCTAAGCTGTGCTTGGCATGTACCTAACCCTAACCCTAACCCTAACCGTAAGAGACCTAACCCTGAACGGAACTCTAAACCTCAGCTATGCATGGCATGTACCTAACCCTAACCCTAACCCTAACCCTAACCCTAACCCTAATCCTAACCCTAACCCTAACCCTAACCCTAACCCTAACCCTAACCCTAAGCCTAACCCTAATAGACCTAACCCTAAACGGGACTCTAAACCTCAGCTGTGCATGGCATGTACCTAACCCTAACCCTAACCCTAACCCTAACCCTAACCCTAACCCTAACCCTAACCCTAACCCTAAAAGACCTAACCCTAAACGGAACTCTAAACCTACAGCTGTGCGTGGCATGTACCTAACCCTAACCCTAACCCTAACCCTAACCCTAACCCTAACCGTAACCCTAACCCTAACCCTAACCCTAAGAGACCTAACCCTAAACGGAACTCAAAACCTAAGCTGTGCTTGGCATGTACCTAACCCTAACCCTAACCCTAACCCTAACCCTAAGAGACCTAACCCTGAACGGATCTCTAAACCTCAGCTGTGCACGGCATGTACCTAACCCTAACCCTAACCCTAACCCTAACCCTAACCCTAACACTAACCCTAACCCTAACCCTAACCCTAACCCTAACCCTAACCCTAACCCTAAAAGACCTAACCCTAAACGGAACTCTAAACCTACAGCTGTGCATGGCATGTACCTAACCCTAACCCTAACCCTAACCCTAACCCTAACCTTAACCCTAAGCCTAAGAGACCTAACCCTAAACGGAACTCTAAACCTCAGCTGTGCATGGCATGTACCTAACCTTAACCCTAACCCTAACCCTAACCCTAACCCTAACCCTAACCCTAACCCTAACCCTAACCCTAACCCTAAGAGACCTAACCCTAAACGGAACTCAAAACCTCAGCTGTGCATGGCATGTACCTAACCCTAACCGTAACCCTAACCCTAACCCTAACCCTAAAAGACCTAACCCTAAACGGAACTCTAAACCTCAGCTGTGCATGGCATGTACCTAACCCTAACCCTAACCCTAACCCTAAGAGACCTAACCCTAAATGGAACTCAAAACCTCATCTGTGCTTGGCATGTACCTTACCCTAAACCTAACCCTAACACTAACCCTAACCCTAACCCTAACCCTAACCCTAAGAGACCTAACCCTAAACGGAACTCTAAACCTCAGCTATGCATGGCATGTACCTAACCCTAACCCTAACCCTAACCCTAACCCTAAAAGACCTAACCCTAATCGGAACTCTAAACCTACAGCTGTGCATGGCATGTACCTAACCCTAACCCTAACCCTAACCCTAACCCTAACCCTAACCCTAAAAGACCTAACCCTAAACGGAACTCTAAACCTCAGCTGTGCATGGCATGTACCTAACCCTAACCCTAACCCTAACCCTAACCCTAACCCTAACCCTAACCCTAACCCTAAGAGACCTAACCCTAAATGGAACTCAAAACCTCATCTGTGCTTGGCATGTACCTTACCCTAACCCTAAACCTAACACTAACCCTAACCCTAACCCTAACCCTAACCCTAAGAGACCTAACCCTAAACGGAACTCTAAACCTCAGCTATGCATGGCATGTACCTAACCCTAACCCTAACCCTAACCCTAACCCTAACCCTAACCCTAACCCTAACCCTAACCCTAAAAGACCTAACCCTAAACGGAACTCAAAACCTCAGCTGTGCATGGCATGTACCTAACCCTAACCCTAACCCTAACCCTAACCCTAACCCTAACCCTAACCCTAACCCTAACCCTAACCCCAACCCTAAGAGACCTAACCCTAAACGGAATTCAAAACCTCAGCTGTGCATGGCATGTACCTAAACCTAACCCTAACCCTAACCCTAACCCTAACCCTAACCCTAACCCTAAAAGACCTAACCCTAAACGGAACTCTAAACCTACAGCTGTGCATGGCATGTACCTAACCCTAACCCTAACCCTAACCCTAACCCTAACCCTAACCCTAAAAGACCTAACCCTAAACGGAACTCTAAACCTCAGCTGTGCATGGCATGTACCTAACCCTAACCCTAACCCTAACCCTAACCCTAAGAGACCTAACCCTAAATGGAACTCAAAACCTCATCTGTGCTTGGCATGTACCTAACCCTAACCCTAACCCTAACCCTAACCGTAACCCTAACCGTAACCCTAACCCTAACCCTAACCCTAACCCTAACCCTAAGAGACCTAACCCTAAACGGAACTCTAAACCTCAGCTGTACATGGCATGTACCTAACCCTAACCCTAACCCTAACCCTAACCCTAACCCTAACCCTAACCCTAACCCTAACCCTAAAAGACCTAACCCTAAACGGAACTCTAAACCTACAGCTGTGCATGGCATGTACCTAACACTAACCCTAACCCTAACCCTAACCCTAACCGTAACCCTAACCTTAACCCTAACCCTAAGAGACCTAACCCTAAACGGAACTCTAAACCTCAGCTTTGCATGGCATGTACCTAACCCTAACCCTAACCCTAACCCTAACCCTAATCCTAAACCTAACCCTAATCCTCACCCTAAGAGGCCTAACCCTAAACGGAACTCAAAACCTCAGCTGTGCATGGCATGTACCTAACCCTAACCCTAACCCTAACCCTAACCCTAACCCTAACCGTAACCCTAACCCTAACCCTAAGAGACTTAACCCTAAACAGAACTCAAATCCTAAGCTGTGCTTGGCATGTACCTAACCCTAACCCTACCCCTAACCGTAAGAGACCTAACCCTGAACGGAACTCTAAACCTCAGCTATGCATGGCATGTACCTAACCCTAACCCTAACCCTAACCCTAACCCTAAGAGACCTAACCCTAAATGGAACTCAAAACCTCATCTGTGCTTGGCATGTACCTAACCCTAACCCTAACCCTAACCCTAACCGTAACCCTAACCGTAACCCTAACCCTAACCCTAACCCTAACCCTAACCCTAAGAGACCTAACCCTAAACGGAACTCTAAACCTCAGCTGTACATGGCATGTACCTAACCCTAACCCTAACCCTAACCCTAACCCTAACCCTAACCCTAACCCTAACCCTAACCCTAAAAGACCTAACCCTAAACGGAACTCTAAACCTACAGCTGTGCATGGCATGTACCTAACACTAACCCTAACCCTAACCCTAACCCTAACCGTAACCCTAACCTTAACCCTAACCCTAAGAGACCTAACCCTAAACGGAACTCTAAACCTCAGCTTTGCATGGCATGTACCTAACCCTAACCCTAACCCTAACCCTAACCCTAATCCTAAACCTAACCCTAATCCTCACCCTAAGAGGCCTAACCCTAAACGGAACTCAAAACCTCAGCTGTGCATGGCATGTACCTAACCCTAACCCTAACCCTAACCCTAACCCTAACCCTAACCGTAACCCTAACCCTAACCCTAAGAGACTTAACCCTAAACAGAACTCAAATCCTAAGCTGTGCTTGGCATGTACCTAACCCTAACCCTACCCCTAACCGTAAGAGACCTAACCCTGAACGGAACTCTAAACCTCAGCTATGCATGGCATGTACCTAACCCTAACCCTAACCCTAACCCTAACCCTAACCCTAATCCTAACCCTAACCCTAACCCTAACCCTAACCGTAACCCTAACCCTAACCCTAACCCTAATAGACCTAACCCTAAACGGGACTCTAAACCTCAGCTGTGCATGGCATGTACCTAACCCTAACCCTAACCCTAACCCTAACCCTAACCCTAACCCTAACCCTAACCCTAACCCTAACCCTAACCCTAAAAGACCTAACCCTAAACGGAACTCTAAACCTACAGCTGTGCGTGGCATGTACCTAACCCTAACCCTAACCCTAACCCTAACCCTAACCGTAACCCTAACCCTAACCCTAACCCTAACCCTAACCCTAACCCTAACCCTAACCCTAACCCTAACCCTAACCCTAACCCTAACCCTAACCCTAATCCTAACCCTAACCCTAACCCTAACCCTAACCCTAACCCTAACCCTAACCCTAACCCTAACCCTAACCCTAACCCTAACCCTAACAGACCTAACCCTAAACGGAACTCTAAACCTCAGCTGTGCGTGGCATGTACCTAACCCTAACCCTAACCCTAACCCTAACCCTAACCCTAACCCTAAGAGACCTAACCCTAAACGGAACTCAACACCTCAGCTGTGCATGGCATGTACCTAACCCTAACCCTAACCTTAACCCTAACCCTAACCCTAACCCTAACCCTAACCCTAAGAGACCTATCCCTAAACGGAATTCAAAACCTCAGCTGTGCATGGCATGTACCTAACCCTAACCCTGACCCCAACCCTAACCCTAACCCTAAAAGACCTAACCCTAAACGGAACTCTAAACCTCAGCTGTGCATGGCATGTACCTAACCTTAACCCTAACCCTAACCCTAACCCTAACCCTAACCCTAACCCTAACCCTAACCCTAACCCTAACCCTAACCCTAACCCTAAGAGACCTAACCCTAAACAGAACTCAAATCCTAAGCTTTGCTTGGCATGTACCTAACCCTAACCCTAACCCTAACCGTGAGAGACCTAACCCTGAACGGAACTCTAAACCTCAGCTATGCATGGCATGTACCTAACCCTAACCCTAACCCTAACCCTAACCCTAAACCTAATCCTAACCCTAACCCTAACCCTAACCCTATCCCTAACCCTAACCCTAACCCTAACCCTAATAGACCTAACCCTAAACGGGACTCTAAACCTCAGCTGTGCATGGCATGTACCTAACCCTAACCCTAACCCTAACCCTAACCCTAACCCTAACCCTAACCCTAACCCTAACCCTAACCCTAAAAGACCTAACCCTAAACGGAACTCTAAACCTACAGCTGTGCGTGGCATGTACCTAACCCTAACCCTAACCCTAACCCTAACCCTAACCGTAACCCTAACCCTAACCCTAACCCTAAGAGACCTAACCCTAAACGGAACTCAAAACCTAAGCTGTGCTTGGCATGTACCTAACCCTAACCCTAACCCTAACCCTAACCCTAAGAGACCTAACCCTGAACGGATCTCTAAACCTCAGCTGTGCACGGCATGTACCTAACCCTAACCCTAACCCTAACCCTAACCCTAACCCTAACACTAACCCTAACCCTAACCCTAACCCTAACCCTAACCCTAACCCTAACCCTAACCCTAAAAGACCTAACCCTAAACGGAACTCTAAACCTACAGCTGTGCATGGCATGTACCTAACCCTAACCCTAACCCTAACCCTAACCCTAACCTTAACCCTAAGCCTAAGAGACCTAACCCTAAACGGAACTCTAAACCTCAGCTGTGCATGGCATGTACCTAACCCTAACCCTAACCCTAACCCTAACCCTAACCCTAACCCTAACCCTAACCCTAACAGACCTAACCCTAAACGGAACTCTAAACCTCAGCTGTGCGTGGCATGTACCTAACCCTAACCCTAACCCTAACCCTAACCCTAACCCTAAGAGACCTAACCCTAAACGGAACTCAACACCTCAGCTGTGCATGGCATGTACCTAACCCTAACCCTAACCTTAACCCTAACCCTAACCCTAACCCTAACCCTAACCCTAAGAGACCTATCCCTAAACGGAATTCAAAACCTCAGCTGTGCATGGCATGTACCTAACCCTAACCCTGACCCCAACCCTAACCCTAACCCTAAAAGACCTAACCCTAAACGGAACTCTAAACCTCAGCTGTGCATGGCATGTACCTAACCTTAACCCTAACCCTAACCCTAACCCTAACCCTAACCCTAACCCTAACCCTAACCCTAACCCTAACCCTAAGAGACCTAACCCTAAACGGAACTCAAAACCTCAGCTGTGCATGGCATGTACCTAACCCTAACCGTAACCCTAACCCTAACCCTAACCCTAAAAGACCTAACCCTAAACGGAACTCTAAACCTCAGCTGTGCATGGCATGTACCTAACCCTAACCCTAACCCTAACCCTAAGAGACCTAACCCTAAATGGAACTCAAAACCTCATCTGTGCTTGGCATGTACCTTACCCTAAACCTAACCCTAACACTAACCCTAACCCTAACCCTAACCCTAACCCTAACCCTAAGAGACCTAACCCTAAACGGAACTCTAAACCTCAGCTATGCATGGCATGTACCTAACCCTAACCCTAACCCTAACCCTAACCCTAAAAGACCTAACCCTAATCGGAACTCTAAACCTACAGCTGTGCATGGCATGTACCTAACCCTAACCCTAACCCTAACCCTAACCCTAACCCTAACCCTAAAAGACCTAACCCTAAACGGAACTCTAAACCTCAGCTGTGCATGGCATGTACCTAACCCTAACCCTAACCCTAACCCTAACCCTAACCCTAACCCTAACCCTAACCCTAAGAGACCTAACCCTAAATGGAACTCAAAACCTCATCTGTGCTTGGCATGTACCTTACCCTAACCCTAAACCTAACACTAACCCTAACCCTAACCCTAACCCTAACCCTAAGAGACCTAACCCTAAACGGAACTCTAAACCTCAGCTATGCATGGCATGTACCTAACCCTAACCCTAACCCTAACCCTAACCCTAACCCTAACCCTAACCCTAACCCTAACCCTAAAAGACCTAACCCTAAACGGAACTCAAAACCTCAGCTGTGCATGGCATGTACCTAACCCTAACCCTAACCCTAACCCTAACCCTAACTCTAACCCTAACCCTAACCCTAACCCCAACCCTAAGAGACCTAACCCTAAACGGAATTCAAAACCTCAGCTGTGCATGGCATGTACCTAAACCTAACCCTAACCCTAACCCTAACCCTAACCCTAACCCTAACCCTAACCCTAAAAGACCTAACCCTAAACGGAACTCTAAACCTACAGCTGTGCATGGCATGTACCTAACCCTAACCCTAACCCTAACCCTAACCCTAACCCTAACCCTAAAAGACCTAACCCTAAACGGAACTCTAAACCTCAGCTGTGCATGGCATGTACCTAACTCTAACCCTAACCCTAACCCTAACCCTAAGAGACCTAACCCTAAATGGAACTCAAAACCTCATCTGTGCTTGGCATGTACCTAACCCTAACCCTAACCCTAACCCTAACCGTAACCCTAACCGTAACCCTAACCCTAACCCTAACCCTAACCCTAACCCTAAGAGACCTAACCCTAAACGGAACTCTAAACCTCAGCTGTACATGGCATGTACCTAACCCTAACCCTAACCCTAACCCTAACCCTAACCCTAACCCTAACCCTAACCCTAACCCTAAAAGACCTAACCCTAAACGGAACTCTAAACCTACAGCTGTGCATGGCATGTACCTAACACTAACCCTAACCCTAACCCTAACCCTAACCGTAACCCTAACCTTAACCCTAACCCTAAGAGACCTAACCCTAAACGGAACTCTAAACCTCAGCTTTGCATGGCATGTACCTAACCCTAACCCTAACCCTAACCCTAACCCTAATCCTAAACCTAACCCTAATCCTCACCCTAAGAGGCCTAACCCTAAACGGAACTCAAAACCTCAGCTGTGCATGGCATGTACCTAACCCTAACCCTAACCCTAACCCTAACCCTAACCCTAACCGTAACCCTAACCCTAACCCTAAGAGACTTAACCCTAAACAGAACTCAAATCCTAAGCTGTGCTTGGCATGTACCTAACCCTAACCCTAACCCTAACCGTAAGAGACCTAACCCTGAACGGAACTCTAAACCTCAGCTATGCATGGCATGTACCTAACCCTAACCCTAACCCTAACCCTAACCCTAACCCTAATCCTAACCCTAACCCTAACCCTAACCCTAACCGTAACCCTAACCCTAACCCTAACCCTAATAGACCTAACCCTAAACGGGACTCTAAACCTCAGCTGTGCATGGCATGTACCTAACCCTAACCCTAACCCTAACCCTAACCCTAACCCTAACCCTAACCCTAACCCTAACCCTAACCCTAAAAGACCTAACCCTAAACGGAACTCTAAACCTACAGCTGTGCGTGGCATGTACCTAACCCTAACCCTAACCCTAACCCTAACCCTAACCGTAACCCTAACCCTAACCCTAACCCTAAGAGACCTAACCCTAAACGGAACTCAAAACCTAAGCTGTGCTTGGCATGTACCTAACCCTAACCCTAACCCTAACCCTAACCCTAAGAGACCTAACCCTGAACGGATCTCTAAACCTCAGCTGTGCACGGCATGTACCTAACCCTAACCCTAACCCTAACCCTAACCCTAACCCTAACCCTAACACTAACCCTAACCCTAACCCTAACCCTAACCCTAACCCTAACCCTAACCCTAAAAGACCTAACCCTAAACGGAACTCTAAACCTACAGCTGTGCATGGCATGTACCTAACCCTAACCCTAACCCTAACCCTAACCCTAACCTTAACCCTAAGCCTAAGAGACCTAACCCTAAACGGAACTCTAAACCTCAGCTGTGCATGGCATGTACCTAACCTTAACCCTAACCCTAACCCTAACCCTAACCCTAACCCTAACCCTAACCCTAACCCTAACCCTAACCCTAAGAGACCTAACCCTAAACGGAACTCAAAACCTCAGCTGTGCATGGCATGTACCTAACCCTAACCGTAACCCTAACCCTAACCCTAACCCTAACCCTAAAAGACCTAACCCTAAACGGAACTCTAAACCTCAGCTGTGCATGGCATGTACCTAACCCTAACCCTAACCCTAACCCTAAGAGACCTAACCCTAAATGGAACTCAAAACCTCATCTGTGCTTGGCATGTACCTTACCCTAAACCTAACCCTAACACTAACCCTAACCCTAACCCTAACCCTAACCCTAAGAGACCTAACCCTAAACGGAACTCTAAACCTCAGCTATGCATGGCATGTACCTAACCCTAACCCTAACCCTAACCCTAACCCTAAAAGACCTAACCCTAATCGGAACTCTAAACCTACAGCTGTGCATGGCATGTACCTAACCCTAACCCTAACCCTAACCCTAACCCTAACCCTAACCCTAAAAGACCTAACCCTAAACGGAACTCTAAACCTCAGCTGTGCATGGCATGTACCTAACCCTAACCCTAACCCTAACCCTAACCCTAACCCTAACCCTAACCCTAACCCTAAGAGACCTAACCCTAAATGGAACTCAAAACCTCATCTGTGCTTGGCATGTACCTTACCCTAACCCTAAACCTAACACTAACCCTAACCCTAACCCTAACCCTAACCCTAAGAGACCTAACCCTAAACGGAACTCTAAACCTCAGCTATGCATGGCATGTACCTAACCCTAACCCTAACCCTAACCCTAACCCTAACCCTAACCCTAACCCTAACCCTAACCCTAAAAGACCTAACCCTAAACGGAACTCAAAACCTCAGCTGTGCATGGCATGTACCTAACCCTAACCCTAACCCTAACCCTAACCCTAACCCTAACCCTAACCCTAACCCTAACCCCAACCCTAAGAGACCTAACCCTAAACGGAATTCAAAACCTCAGCTGTGCATGGCATGTACCTAAACCTAACCCTAACCCTAACCCTAACCCTAACCCTAACCCTAACCCTAAAAGACCTAACCCTAAACGGAACTCTAAACCTACAGCTGTGCATGGCATGTACCTAACCCTAACCCTAACCCTAACCCTAACCTTAACCCTAACCCTAAAAGACCTAACCCTAAACGGAACTCTAAACCTCAGCTGTGCATGGCATGTACCTAACCCTAACCCTAACCCTAACCCTAACCCTAAGAGACCTAACCCTAAATGGAACTCAAAACCTCATCTGTGCTTGGCATGTACCTAACCCTAACCCTAACCCTAACCCTAACCGTAACCCTAACCGTAACCCTAACCCTAACCCTAACCCTAACCCTAACCCTAAGAGACCTAACCCTAAACGGAACTCTAAACCTCAGCTGTACATGGCATGTACCTAACCCTAACCCTAACCCTAACCCTAACCCTAACCCTAACCCTAACCCTAACCCTAACCCTAAAAGACCTAACCCTAAACGGAACTCTAAACCTACAGCTGTGCATGGCATGTACCTAACACTAACCCTAACCCTAACCCTAACCCTAACCGTAACCCTAACCTTAACCCTAACCCTAAGAGACCTAACCCTAAACGGAACTCTAAACCTCAGCTTTGCATGGCATGTACCTAACCCTAACCCTAACCCTAACCCTAACCCTAATCCTAAACCTAACCCTAATCCTCACCCTAAGAGGCCTAACCCTAAACGGAACTCAAAACCTCAGCTGTGCATGGCATGTACCTAACCCTAACCCTAACCCTAACCCTAACCCTAACCCTAACCGTAACCCTAACCCTAACCCTAAGAGACTTAACCCTAAACAGAACTCAAATCCTAAGCTGTGCTTGGCATGTACCTAACCCTAACCCTAACCCTAACCGTAAGAGACCTAACCCTGAACGGAACTCTAAACCTCAGCTATGCATGGCATGTACCTAACCCTAACCCTAACCCTAACCCTAACCCTAACCCTAATCCTAACCCTAACCCTAACCCTAACCCTAACCGTAACCCTAACCCTAACCCTAACCCTAATAGACCTAACCCTAAACGGGACTCTAAACCTCAGCTGTGCATGGCATGTACCTAACCCTAACCCTAACCCTAACCCTAACCCTAACCCTAACCCTAACCCTAACCCTAACCCTAACCCTAAAAGACCTAACCCTAAACGGAACTCTAAACCTACAGCTGTGCGTGGCATGTACCTAACCCTAACCCTAACCCTAACCCTAACCCTAACCCTAACCGTAACCCTAACCCTAACCCTAACCCTAAGAGACCTAACCCTAAACGGAACTCAAAACCTAAGCTGTGCTTGGCATGTACCTAACCCTAACCCTAACCCTAACCCTAACCCTAAGAGACCTAACCCTGAACGGATCTCTAAACCTCAGCTGTGCACGGCATGTACCTAACCCTAACCCTAACCCTAACCCTAACCCTAACCCTAACACTAACCCTAACCCTAACCCTAACCCTAACCCTAACCCTAACCCTAACCCTAAAAGACCTAACCCTAAACGGAACTCTAAACCTACAGCTGTGCATGGCATGTACCTAACCCTAACCCTAACCCTAACCCTAACCCTAACCTTAACCCTAAGCCTAAGAGACCTAACCCTAAACGGAACTCTAAACCTCAGCTGTGCATGGCATGTACCTAACCCTAACCCTAACCCTAACCCTAACCCTAACCCTAACCCTAACCCTAACCCTAACCCTAACCCTAACCCTAACCCTAAAAGACCTAACCCTAAACGGAACTCTAAACCTCAGCTGTGCGTGGCATGTACCTAACCCTAACCCTAACCCTAACCCTAACCCTAACCCTAAGAGACCTAACCCTAAACGGAACTCTAAACCTCAGCTGTACATGGCATGTACCTAACCCTAACCCTAACCCTAACCCTAACCCTAACCCTAACCCTAACCCTAACCCCAACCCTAAAAGACCTAACCCTAAACGGAACTCTAAACCTACAGCTGTGCATGGCATGTACCTAACCCTAACCCTAACCCTAACCGTAACCCTAACCTTAACCCTAACCCTAAGAGACCTAACCCTAAACGGAACTCTAAACCTCAGCTTTGCATGGCATGTACCTAACCCTAACCCTAACCCTAACCCTAACCCTAATCCTAAACCTAACCCTAATCCTCACCCTAAGAGGCCTAACCCGAGACGGAACTCTAAACCTCAGCTGTGCATGGCATGTACATAAACCTAACCCTAACCCTAACCCTAACCCTAAACCTAACCCTAACCCTAACCCTAACCCTAACCCTAACCCTAACTCTAACCATAAAACTGACCCTAAGAGAGCTAACCCTAAACGGAACTCAAAACCTCAGCTGTGCATGGCATGTACCTAACCCTAACCTTAACCCTAACCCTAACCCTAACCCTAACCGTAACCCTAACCGTAACCCTAAGAGACCTAACCCTAAACAGAACTCAAATCCTAAGCTGTGCTTGGCATGTACCTAACCCTAACCCTAACCCTAACCGTAAGAGACCTAACCCTGAACGGAACTCTAAACCTCAGCTATGCATGGCATGTACCTAACCCTAACCCTAACCCTAACCCTAACCCTAAACCTAATCCTAACCCTAACCCTAACCCTAACCCTAACCCTAACCCTAACCCTAACCCTAACCCTAATAGACCTAACCCTAAACGGGACTCTAAACCTCAGCTGTGCATGGCATGTACCTAACCCTAACCCTAACCCTAACCCTAACCCTAACCCTAACCCTAACCCTAACCCTAAAAGACCTAACCCTAAACGGAACTCTAAACCTACAGCTGTGCGTGGCATGTACCTAACCCTAACCCTAACCCTAACCCTAACCCTAACCCTAACCGTAACCCTAACCCTAACCCTAACCCTAAGAGACCTAACCCTAAACGGAACTCAAAACCTAAGCTGTGCTTGGCATGTACCTAACCCTAACCCTAACCCTAACCCTAACCCTAAGAGACCTAACCCTGAACGGATCTCTAAACCTCAGCTGTGCATGGCATGTACCTAACCCTAACCCTAACCCTAACCCTAACCCTAACCCTAACACTAACCCTAACCCTAACCCTAACCCTAACCCTAACCCTAACCCTAACCCTAACCCTAAAAGACCTAACCCTAAACGGAACTCTAAACCTACAGCTGTGCATGGCATGTACCTAACCCTAACCCTAACCCTAACCCTAACCCTAACCTTAACCCTAAGCCTAAGAGACCTAACCCTAAACGGAACTCTAAACCTCAGCTGTGCATGGCATGTACCTAACCCTAACCCTAACCCTAACCCTAACCCTAACCCTAACCCTAACCCTAACCCTAACAGACCTAACCCTAAACGGAATTCAAAACCTCAGCTGTGCGTGGCATGTACCTAACCCTAACCCTAACCCTAACCCTAACCCTAACCCTAAGAGACCTAACCCTGAACGGATCTCTAAACCTCAGCTGTGCATGGCATGTACCTAACCCTAACCCTAACCCTAACCCTAACCCTAACCCTAACACTAACCCTAACCCTAACCCTAACCCTAACCCTAACCCTAACCCTAACCCTAACCCTAAAAGACCTAACCCTAAACGGAACTCTAAACCTACAGCTGTGCATGGCATGTACCTAACCCTAACCCTAACCCTAACCCTAACCCTAACCCTAACCCTAACCCTAACCCTAAAAGACCTAACCCTAAACGGAACTCTAAACCTACAGCTGTGCGTTGCATGTACCTAACCCTAACCCTAACCCTAACCCTAACCCTAACCGTAACCCTAACCCTAACCCTAACCCTAAGAGACCTAACCCTAAACGGAACTCAACACCTCAGCTGTGCATGGCATGTACCTAACCCTAACCCTAACCTTAACCCTAACCCTAACCCTAACCCTAACCCTAACCCTAAGAGACCTATCCCTAAACGGAATTCAAAACCTCAGCTGTGCATGGCATGTACCTAACCCTAACCCTGACCCCAACCCTAACCCTAACCCTAAAAGACCTAACCCTAAACGGAACTCTAAACCTCAGCTGTGCATGGCATGTACCTAACCTTAACCCTAACCCTAACCCTAACCCTAACCCTAACCCTAACCCTAACCCTAACCCTAACCCTAACCCTAAGAGACCTAACCCTAAACGGAACTCAAAACCTCAGCTGTGCATGGCATGTACCTAACCCTAACCGTAACCCTAACCCTAACCCTAACCCTAACCCTAAGTGACCTAACCCTAAACGGAACTCTAAACCTCAGCTGTGCATGGCATGTACCTAACCCTAACCCTAACCCTAACCCTAAGAGACCTAACCCTAAATGGAACTCAAAACCTCATCTGTGCTTGGCATGTACCTTACCCTAAACCTAACCCTAACCCTAACCGTAACCCTAAC
>NW_026599600.1:1885000-1887500 GCF_023634155.1 Falco peregrinus | reverse complement strand
AACCCTAACCCTAACCCTAACCCTAACCCTAACCCTAACACTAACCCTAACCCTAACCCTAACCCTAACCCTAACCCTAACCCTAACCCTAACCCTAAAAGACCTAACCCTAAACGGAACTCTAAACCTACAGCTGTGCATGGCATGTACCTAACCCTAACCCTAACCCTAACCCTAACCCTAACCTTAACCCTAACCCTAAGAGACCTAACCCTAAACGGAACTCTAAACCTCAGCTGTGCATGGCATGTACCTAACCCTAACCCTAACCCTAACCCTAACCCTAACCCTAACCCTAACCCTAACCCTAACCCTAAAAGACCTAACCCTAAACGGAACTCTAAACCTCAGCTGTGCGTGGCATGTACCTAACCCTAACCCTGACCCCAACCCTAACCCTAACCCTAAAAGACCTAACCCTAAACGGAACTCTAAACCTCAGCTGTGCATGGCATGTACCTAACCTTAACCCTAACCCTAACCCTAACCCTAACCCTAACCCTAACCCTAACCCTAACCCTAACCCTAACCCTAACCCTAAGAGACCTAACCTTAAACGGAACTCAAAACCTCAGCTGTGCATGGCATCTACCTAACCCTAACCCTAACCCTAACCCTAAAAGACCTAACCCTAAACGGAACTCTAAACCTCAGCTGTGCATGGCATGTACCTAACCCTAACCCTAACCCTAACCCTAAGAGACCTAACCCTAAATGGAACTCAAAACCTCATCTGTGCTTGGCATGTACCTTACCCTAACCCTAACCCTAACACTAACCCTAACCCTAACCCTAACCCTAACCCTAAGAGACCTAACCCTAAACGGAACTCTAAACCTCAGCTGTGCATGGCATATACCTAACCCTAACACTAACTCTAACCCTAACCCTAAAAGACCTAACCCTAATCGGAACTCTAAACCTACAGCTGTGCATGGCATGTACCTAACCCTAACCCTAACCCTAACCCTAACCCTAACCCTAAAAGACCTAACCCTAAACGGAACTCTAAACCTCAGCTGTGCATGGCATGTACCTAACCCTAACCCTAACCCTAACCCTAACCCTAACCCTAACCCTAACCCTAACCCTAAGAGACCTAACCCTAAATGGAACTCAAAACCTCATCTGTGCTTGGCATGTACCTTACCCTAACCCTAAACCTAACACTAACCCTAACCCTAACCCTAACCCTAACCCTAAGAGACCTAACCCTAAACGGAACTCTAAACCTCAGCTATGCATGGCATGTACCTAACCCTAACCCTAACCCTAACCCTAACCCTAACCCTAACCCTAACCCTAACCCTAACCCTAACCCTAACCCTAAAAGACCTAACCCTAAACGGAACTCAAAACCTCAGCTGTGCATGGCATGTACCTAACCCTAACCCTAACCCTAACCCTAACCCTAACCCTAACCCTAACCCTAACCCTAACCCTAACCCTAAGAGACCTAACCCTAAACGGAATTCAAAACCTCAGCTGTGCATGGCATGTACCTAAACCTAACCCTAACCCTAACCCTAAACGTAACCCTAACCCTAACCCTAAAAGACCTAACCCTAAACGGAACTCTAAACCTACAGCTGTGCATGGCATGTACCTAACCCTAACCCTAACCCTAACCCTAACCCTAACCCTAACCCTAAAAGACCTAACCCTAAACGGAACTCTAAACCTCAGCTGTGCATGGCATGTACCTAACCCTAACCCTAACCCTAACCCTAACCCTAAGAGACCTAACCCTAAATGGAACTCAAAACCTCATCTGTGCTTGGCATGTACCTAACCCTAACCCTAACCCTAACCCTAACCGTAACCCTAACCGTAACCCTAACCCTAACCCTAACCCTAACCCTAACCCTAAGAGACCTAACCCTAAACGGAACTCTAAACCTCAGCTGTACATGGCATGTACCTAACCCTAACCCTAACCCTAACCCTAACCCTAACCCTAACCCTAACCCTAACCCTAACCCTAAAAGACCTAACCCTAAACGGAACTCTAAACCTACAGCTGTGCATGGCATGTACCTAACACTAACCCTAACCCTAACCCTAACCCTAACCGTAACCCTAACTTTAACCCTAACCCTAAGAGACCTAACCCTAAACGGAACTCTAAACCTCAGCTTTGCATGGCATGTACCTAACCCTAACCCTAACCCTAACCCTAACCCTAATCCTAAACCTAACCCTAATCCTCACCCTCAGAGGCCTAACCCGAGACGGAACTCTAAACCTCAGCTGTGCATGGCATGTACATAACCCTAACCCTAACCCTAACCCTAACCCTAACCCTAACCCTAACCCTAACCCTAACCCTAACCCTAACCCTAACTCTAACCATAAAACTGACCCTAAGAGAGCTAACCCTAAACGGAACTCAAAACCTCAGCTGTGCATGGCATGTACCTAACCCTAACCCTAACCCTAACCCTCACCCTAACCCTAACCGTAACCCTAACCCTAACCCTAAGAGACCTAACCCTAAACA
>NW_026599600.1:1827500-1835000 GCF_023634155.1 Falco peregrinus | reverse complement strand
TAAGAGACCTAACCCTAAACAGAACTCTAAACCTCAGCTGTGCATGGCATGTACGTAACCCTAACCCTAACCCTAACCCTAACCCTAACCCTAACCCTAACCCTAACCCTAACCCTAACCCTAACCCTAACCCTAAAAGACCTAACCCTAAACGGAACTCTAAACCTACAGCTGTGCATGGCATGTACCTAACGCTAACCCTAACCCTAACCCTAACCCGAACCGTAACCCTAACCCTAACCCTAACCCTAAGAGACCTAACCCTAAACGGAACTCAAAACCTAAGCTGTGCTTGGCATGTACCTAACCCTAACCCTAACCCTAACCCTAAGAGACCTAAGCCTGAACGGATCTCTAAACCTCAGCTGTGCACGGCATGTACCTAACCCTAACCCTAACCCTAACCCTAACCCTAACCCTAACCCTAACCCTAACCCTAACCCTAACCCTAAAAGACCTAACCCTAAACGGAACTCTAAACCTACAGCTGTGCATGGCATGTACCTAACCCTAACCCTAACCCTAACCCTAACCCTAACCTTAACCCTAAGCCTAAGAGACCTAACCCTAAACGGAACTCTAAACCTCAGCTGTGCATGGCATGTACCTAACCCTAACCCTAACACTAACCCTAACCCTAACCCTAACCCTAACCCTAACCCTAACCCTAACCCTAACCCTAACCCTAACCCTAAAAGACCTAACCCTAAATGGAACTCTAAACCTCAGCTGTGCGTGGCATGTACCTAACCCTAACCCTATCCCTAACCCTAATCCTAACCCTAAGAGACCTAACCCTAAACGGAACTCTAAACCTCAGCTGTGCATGGCATGTACCTAACCCTAAACCTAACCCTAACCCTAACCCTAAGAGACCTAACCCTAAACGGAACTCTAAACCTCAGCTGTGCATGGCATATACCTAACCCTAAGACTAACTCTAACCCTAACCCTAACCCTAACCCTAACCCTAACCCTAACCCTAACCCTAACCCTAACCCTAACCCTAACCCTAATTCTAACCCTAACCCTAACCCTAACCCTAACCCTAACCTGAAAAGACCTAACACTAAACGGAACTCTGAACCTCAGCTGTGCATGGCATGTACCTAACCCTAACCCTAACGCTAACCCTAACCCTAACCCTAACCCTAAGAGACCTAACCCTAAACGGAACTCAAAACCTAAGCTGTGCTTGGCATGTACCTAACCCTAACCCTAACCCTAACCCTAAGAGACCTAACCCTGAACGGATCTCTAAACCTCAGTTGTGCACGGCTTGTACCTAACCCTAACCCTAACCCTAACCCTAACCCTAACCCTAACCCTAACCCTAACCCTAACCCTAACCCTAACCCTAACCCTAACCCTAAAAGACCTAACTCTAAACGGAACTCTAAACCTACAGCTGTGCATGGCATGTACCTAACCCTAACCCTAACCGTAACCCTAACCCTAACCCTAACCCTAAAAGACCTAACCCTAAACGGAACTCTAAACCTCAGCTGTGCATGGCATGTACCTAACCCTAACCCTAACCCTAACCCTAACCCTAAGAGACCTAACCCTAAATGGAACTCAAAACCTCATCTGTGCTTGGCATGTACCTAACCCTAACCCTAACCCTAACCGTAACCCTAACCCTAACCCTAACCCTAACCCTAACCCTAACCCTAACCCTAACCCTAACCCTAACCCTAACAGACCTAACCCTAAACGGAACTCTAAACCTCAGCTGTGCATGGCATGTACCTAACCCTAACCCTAACCCTAACCCTAACCCTAACCCTAACCCTAACCCTAACCCTAACCCTAACCCTAACCCTAACCCTAAAAGACCTAACCCTAAACGGAACTCTAAACCTGCAGCTGTGCATGGCATGTACCTAATGCTAACCCTAACCCTAACCCTAACCCGAACCGTAACCCTAACCCTAACCCTAACCCTAAGAGACCTAACCCTAAACGGAACTCAAAACCTAAGCTGTGCTTGGCATGTACCTAACCCTAACCCTAACCCTAACCCTAAGAGACCTAAGCCTGAACGGATCTCTAAACCTCAGCTGTGCACGGCATGTACCTAACCCTAACCCTAACCCTAACCCTAACCCTAACCCTAACCCTAACCCTAACCCTAACCCTAACCCTAAAAGACCTAACCCTAAACGGCACTCTAAACCTACAGCTGTGCATGGCATGTACCTAACCCTAACCCTAACCCTAACCCTAACCCTAACCCTAAAAGACCTAACCCTAAACGGAACTCTAAACCTACAGCTGTGCATGGCATGTACCTAACCCTAACCCTAACCCTAACCCTAACCCTAACCTTAACCCTAAGCCTAAGAGACCTAACCCTAAACGGAACTCTAAACCTCAGCTGTGCATGGCATGTACCTAACCCTAACCCTAACACTAACCCTAACCCTAACCCTAACCCTAACCCTAACCCTAACCCTAACCCTAACCCTAAAAGACCTAACCCTAAATGGAACTCTAAACCTCAGCTGTGCGTGGCATGTACCTAACCCTAACCCTATCCCTAACCCTAATCCTAACCCTAAGAGACCTAACCCTAAACGGAACTCTAAACCTCAGCTGTGCATGGCATGTACCTAACCCTAAACCTAACCCTAACCCTAACCCTAAGAGACCTAACCCTAAACGGAACTCTAAACCTCAGCTGTGCATGGCATATACCTAACCCTAAGACTAACTCTAACCCTAACCCTAACCCTAACCCTAACCCTAACCCTAACCCTAACCCTAACCCTAACCCTAACCCTAACCCTAATTCTAACCCTAACCCTAACCCTAACCCTAACCCTAACCTGAAAAGACCTAACACTAAACGGAACTCTGAACCTCAGCTGTGCATGGCATGTACCTAACCCTAACCCTAACCCTAACCCTAACCCTAACCCTAACCCTAAGAGACCTAACCCTAAACGGAACTCAAAACCTAAGCTGTGCTTGGCATGTACCTAACCCTAACCCTAACCCTAACCCTAAGAGACCTAACCCTGAACGGATCTCTAAACCTCAGTTGTGCACGGCTTGTACCTAACCCTAACCCTAACCCTAACCCTAACCCTAACCCTAACCCTAACCCTAACCCTAACCCTAACCCTAACCCTAACCCTAACCCTAACCCTAAAAGACCTAACTCTAAACGGAACTCTAAACCTACAGCTGTGCATGGCATGTACCTAACCCTAACCCTAACCGTAACCCTAACCCTAACCCTAACCCTAAAAGACCTAACCCTAAACGGAACTCTAAACCTCAGCTGTGCATGGCATGTACCTAACCCTAACCCTAACCCTAACCCTAACCCTAAGAGACCTAACCCTAAATGGAACTCAAAACCTCATCTGTGCTTGGCATGTACCTAACCCTAACCCTAACCCTAACCCTAACCCTAACCCTAACCCTAACCCTAACCCTAACCCTAACCCTAACCCTAACAGACCTAACCCTAAACGGAACTCTAAACCTCAGCTGTGCATGGCATGTACCTAACCCTAACCCTAACCCTAACCCTAACCCTAACCCTAACCCTAACCCTAACCCTAACCCTAACCCTAACCCTAAAAGACCTAACCCTAAACGGAACTCTAAACCTGCAGCTGTGCATGGCATGTACCTAACGCTAACCCTAACCCTAACCCTAACCCGAACCGTAACCCTAACCCTAACCCTAACCCTAAGAGACCTAACCCTAAACGGAACTCAAAACCTAAGCTGTGCTTGGCATGTACCTAACCCTAACCCTAACCCTAACCCTAAGAGACCTAAGCCTGAACGGATCTCTAAACCTCAGCTGTGCACGGCATGTACCTAACCCTAACCCTAACCCTAACCCTAACCCTAACCCTAACCCTAACCCTAACCCTAACCCTAACCCTAACCCTAAAAGACCTAACCCTAAACGGAACTCTAAACCTACAGCTGTGCATGGCATGTACCTAACCCTAACCCTAACCCTAACCCTAACGCTAACCTTAACCCTAAGCCTAAGAGACCTAACCCTAAACGGAACTCTAAACCTCAGCTGTGCATTGCATGTACCTAACCCTAACCCTAACACTAACCCTAACCCTAACCCTAACCCTAACCCTAACCCTAACCCTAACCCTAACCCTAACCCTAACCCTAACCCTAACCCTAACCCTAACCCTAACCCTAAAAGACCTAACTCTAAACGGAACTCTAAACCTACAGCTGTGCATGGCATGTACCTAACCCTAACCCTAACCGTAACCCTAACCCTAACCCTAACCCTAAAAGACCTAACCCTAAACGGAACTCTAAACCTCAGCTGTGCATGGCATGTACCTAACCCTAACCCTAACCCTAACCCTAACCCTAAGAGACCTAACCCTAAATGGAACTCAAAACCTCATCTGTGCTTGGCATGTACCTAACCCTAACCCTAACCCTAACCGTAACCCTAACCCTAACCCTAACCCTAACCCTAACCCTAAGAGACCTAACCCTAAACAGAACTCTAAACCTCAGCTGTGCATGGCATGTACGTAACCCTAACCCTAACCCTAACCCTAACCCTAACCCTAACCCTAACCCTAACCCTAACCCTAACCCTAACCCTAACCCTAACCCTAACCCTAACCCTAAAAGACCTAACCCTAAACGGAACTCTAAACCTACAGCTGTGCATGGCATGTACCTAACGCTAACCTTAACCCTAACCCTAACCCGAACCGTAACCCTAACCCTAACCCTAACCCTAAGAGACCTAACCCTAAACGGAACTCAAAACCTAAGCTGTGCTTGGCATGTACCTAACCCTAACCCTAACCCTAACCCTAAGAGACCTAAGCCTGAACGGATCTCTAAACCTCAGCTGTGCAGGGCATGTACCTAACCCTAACCCTAACCCTAACCCTAACCCTAACCCTAACCCTAACCCTAACCCTAACCCTAACCCTAACCCTAACCCTAACCCTAAAAGACCTAACCCTAAACGGAACTCTAAACCTACAGCTGTGCATGGCATGTACCTAACCCTAACCCTAACCCTAACCCTAACCCTAACCTTAACCCTATGCCTAAGAGACCTAACCCTAAACGGAACTCTAAACCTCAGCTGTGCATGGCATGTACCTAACCCTAACCCTAACACTAACCCTAACCCTAACCCTAACCCTAACCCTAACCCTAACCCTAACCCTAACCCTAAAAGACCTAACCCTAAATGGAACTCTAAACCTCAGCTGTGCGTGGCATGTACCTAACCCTAACCCTATCCCTAACCCTAATCCTAACCCTAAGAGACCTAACCCTAAACGGAACTCTAAACCTCAGCTGTGCATGGCATGTACCTAACCCTAAACCTAACCCTAACCCTAACCCTAAGAGACCTAACCCTAAACGGAACTCTAAACCTCAGCTGTGCATGGCATATACCTAACCCTAAGACTAACCCTAACCCTAACCCTAACCCTAACCCTAACCCTAACCCTAACCCTAACCCTAACCCTAATTCTAACCCTAACCCTAACCCTAACCCTAACCCTAACCTGAAAAGACCTAACACTAAACGGAACTCTGAACCTCAGCTGTGCATGGCATGTACCTAACCCTAACCCTAACGCTAACCCTAACCCTAACCCTAACCCTAAGAGACCTAACCCTAAACGGAACTCAAAACCTAAGCTGTGCTTGGCATGTACCTAACCCTAACCCTAACCCTAACCCTAAGAGACCTAAGCCTGAACGGATCTCTAAACCTCAGTTGTGCACGGCTTGTACCTAACCCTAACCCTAACCCTAACCCTAACCCTAACCCTAACCCTAACCCTAACCCTAACCCTAACCCTAACCCTAACCCTAACCCTAACCCTAACCCTAAAAAACCTAACTCTAAACGGAACTCTAAACCTACAGCTGTGCATGGCATGTACCTAACCCTAACCCTAACCGTAACCCTAACCCTAACCCTAACCCTAAAAGACCTAACCCTAAACGGAACTCTAAACCTCAGCTGTGCATGGCATGTACCTAACCCTAACCCTAACCCTAACCCTAACCCTAAGAGACCTAACCCTAAATGGAACTCAAAACCTCATCTGTGCTTGGCATGTACCTAACCCTAACCCTAACCCTAACCGTAACCCTAACCGTAACCCTAACCCTAACCCTAACCCTAACCCTAACCCTAACCCTAACCCTAACCCTAACAGACCTAACCCTAAACGGAACTCTAAACCTCAGCTGTGCATGGCATGTACCTAACCCTAACCCTAACCCTAACCCTAACCCTAACCCTAACCCTAACCCTAACCCTAACCCTAACCCTAACCCTAAAAGACCTAACCCTAAACGGAACTCTAAACCTGCAGCTGTGCATGGCATGTACCTAACGCTAACCCTAACCCTAACCCTAACCCGAACCGTAACCCTAACCCTAACCCTAACCCTAAGAGACCTAACCCTAAACGGAACTCAAAACCTAAGCTGTGCTTGGCATGTACCTAACCCTAACCCTAACCCTAACCCTAAGAGACCTAAGCCTGAACGGATCTCTAAACCTCAGCTGTGCACGGCATGTACCTAACCCTAACCCTAACCCTAACCCTAACCCTAACCCTAACCCTAACCCTAACCCTAACCCTAACCCTAACCCTAACCCTAACCCTAACCCTAACCCTAACCCTAACCCTAAAAGACCTAACCCTAAACGGAACTCTAAACCTACAGCTGTGCATGGCATGTACCTAACGCTAACCCTAACCCTAACCCTAACCCGAACCGTAACCCTAACCCTAACCCTAACCCTAAGAGACCTAACCCTAAACGGAACTCAAAACCTAAGCTGTGCTTGGCATGTACCTAACCCTAACCCTAACCCTAACCCTAAGAGACCTAAGCCTGAACGGATCTCTAAACCTCAGCTGTGCAGGGCATGTACCTAACCCTAACCCTAACCCTAACCCTAACCCTAACCCTAACCCTAACCCTAACCCTAACCCTAACCCTAACCCTAACCCTAACCCTAAAAGACCTAACCCTAAACGGAACTCTAAACCTACAGCTGTGCATGGCATGTACCTAACCCTAACCCTAACCCTAACCCTAACCCTAACCTTAACCCTAAGCCTAAGAGACCTAACCCTAAACGGAACTCTAAACCTCAGCTGTGCATGGCATGTACCTAACCCTAACCCTAACACTAACCCTAACCCTAACCCTAACCCTAACCCTAACCCTAACCCTAACCCTAAAAGACCTAACCCTAAATGGAACTCTAAACCTCAGCTGTGCGTGGCATGTACCTAACCCTAACCCTATCCCTAACCCTAATCCTAACCCTAAGAGACCTAACCCTAAACGGAACTCTAAACCTCAGCTGTGCATGGCATGTACCTAACCCTAAACCTAACCCTAACCCTAACCCTAAGAGACCTAACCCTAAACGGAACTCTAAACCTCAGCTGTGCATGGCATATACCTAACCCTAAGACTAACCCTAACCCT
>NW_026599600.1:1807500-1812500 GCF_023634155.1 Falco peregrinus | reverse complement strand
CTATGCATGGCATGTACCTAACCCTAACCCTAACACTAACCCTAACCCTAACCCTAACCCTAACCCTAACCCTAACCCTAACCCTAACCCTAACCCTAAAAGACCTAACCCTAAACGGAACTCTAAACCTACAGCTGTGCATGGCATGTACCTAACCCTAACCCTAACCCTAACCCTAACCCTAACCCTAACCCTAAAAGACCTAACCCTAAACGGAACTCTAAACCTCAGCTGTGCATGGCATGTACCTAACCCTAACCCTAACCCTAACCCTAACCCTAACCCTAACCCTAACCCTAACCCTAACCGTAACCCTAACCCTAACCCTAACCCTAAGAGACCTAACCCTAAACGGAACTCAAAACCTAAGCTGTGCTTGGCATGTACCTAACCCTAACCCTAACCCTAACCCTAACCCTAAGAGACCTAACCCTGAACGGATCTCTAAACCTCAGCTGTGCACGGCATGTACCTAACCCTAACCCTAACCCTGACCCTAACCCTAACACTAACACTAACCCTAACCCTAACCCTAACCCTAACCCTAACCCTAACCCTAACCCTAACCCTAAAAGACCTAACCCTAAACGGAACTCTAAACCTACAGCTGTGCATGGCATGTACCTAACCCTAACCCTAACCCTAACCCTAACCCTAACCTTAACCCTAAGCCTAAGAGACCTAACCCTAAACGGAACTCTAAACCTCAGCTGTGCATGGCATGTACCTAACCCTAACCCTAACCCTAACCCTAACCCTAACCCTAACACTAACCCTAACCCTAACCCTAACCCTAACCCTAACCCTAACCCTAAAAGACCTAACCCTAAACGGAACTCTAAACCTACAGCTGTGCATGGCATGTACCTAACCCTAACCCTAACCCTAACCCTAACCCTAACCCTAACCCTAAAAGACCTAACCCTAAACGGAACTCTAAACCTCAGCTGTGCATGGCATGTACCTAACCCTAACCCTAACCCTAACCCTAACCCTAACCCTAACCCTAACCCTAACCCTAACCCTAACCCTAAAAGACCTAACCCTAAACGGAACTCTAAACCTACAGCTGTGCATGGCATGTACCTAACCCTAACCCTAACCCTAACCCTAACCCTAACCCTAACCCTAAAAGACCTAACCCTAAACGGAACTCTAAACCTCAGCTGTGCATGGCATGTACCTAACCCTAACCCTAACCCTAACCCTAACCCTAACCCTAACCCTAACCCTAACCCTAACCCTAAGAGACCTAACCCTAAATGGAACTCAAAACCTCATCTGTGCTTGGCATGTACCTTACCCTAACCCTAACCCTAACCCTAACCCTAACCCTAACCCTAACCCTAAGAGACCTAACCCTAAACGGAACTCTAAACCTCAGCTATGCATGGCATGTACCTAACCCTAACCCTAACCCTAACCCTAACCCTAACCCTAACCCTAACCCTAAAAGACCTAACCCTAAACGGAACTCAAAACCTCAGCTGTGCATGGCATGTACCTAACCCTAACCCTAACCCTAACCCTAACCCTAACCCTAACCCTAATCCTAACCCTAACCCTAAGAGACCTAACCCTAAACGGAATTCAAAACCTCAGCTGTGCATGGCATGTACCTAAACCTAACCCTAACCCTAACCCTAACCCTAACCCTAACCCTAAAAGACCTAACCATAAACGGAACTCTAAACCTACAGCTGTGCATGGCATGTACCTAACCCTAACCCTAACCCTAACCCTAACCCTAACCCTAACCCTAAAAGACCTAACCCTAAACGGAACTCTAAACCTCAGCTGTGCATGGCATGTACCTAACCCTAACCCTAACCCTAACCCTAACCCTAAGAGACCTAACCCTAAACGGAACTCTAAACCTCAGCTGTACATGGCATGTACCTAACCCTAACCCTAACCCTAACCCTAACCCTAACCCTAACCCTAACCCTAACCCTAACCCTAAAAGACCTAACCCTAAACGGAACTCTAAACCTACAGCTGTGCATGGCATGTACCTAACCCTAACCCTAACCCTAACCCTAACCCTAACCCTAACCGTAACCCTAACCTTAACCCTAACCCTAAGAGACCTAACCCTAAATGGAACTCAAAACCTCATCTGTGCTTGGCATGTACCTTACCCTAACCCTAACCCTAACACTAACCCTAACCCTAACCCTAACCCTAACCCTAAGAGACCTAACCCTAAATGGAACTCTAAACCTCAGCTATGCATGGCATGTACCTAACCCTAACCCTAACACTAACCCTAACCCTAACCCTAACCCTAACCCTAACCCTAACCCTAACCCTAACCCTAAAAGACCTAACCCTAAACGGAACTCTAAACCTACAGCTGTGCATGGCATGTACCTAACCCTAACCCTAACCCTAACCCTAACCCTAACCCTAACCCTAAAAGACCTAATCCTAAACGGAACTCTAAACCTCAGCTGTGCATGGCATGTACCTAACCCTAACCCTAACCCTAACCCTAACCCTAACCCTAACCCTAACCGTAACCCTAACCCTAACCCTAACCCTAAGAGACCTAACCCTAAACGGAACTCAAAACTTAAGCTGTGCTTGGCATGTACCTAACCCTAACCCTAACCCTAACCCTAACCCTAAGAGACCTAACCCTGAACGGATCTCTAAACCTCAGCTGTGCACGGCATGTACCTAACCCTAACCCTAACCCTGACCCTAACCCTAACACTAACCCTAACCCTAACCCTAACCCTAACCCTAACCCTAACCCTAACCCTAACCCTAACCCTAACCCTAAAAGACCTAACGCTAAACGGAACTCTAAACCTACAGCTGTGCATGGCATGTACCTAACCCTAACCCTAACCCTAACCCTAACCCTAACCTTAACCCTAAGCCTAAGAGACCTAACCCTAAACGGAACTCTAAACCTCAGCTGTGCATGGCATGTACCTAACCCTAACCCTAACCCTAACCCTAACCCTAACCCTAACCCTAACCCTAACCCTAACCCTAACCCTAACCCTAAACCTAACCCTAAAAGACCTAACCCTAAACGGAACTCTAAACCTCAGCTGTGCGTGGCATGTACCTAACCCTAACCCTAACCCTAACCCTAACCCTAACCCTAAGAGACCTAACCCTAAACGGAACTCAACACCTCAGCTGTGCATGGCATGTACATAACCCTAACCCTAACCCTAACCCTAACCCTAACCCTAACCCTAACCCTAACCCTAACCCTAACCCTAACCCTAAGAGACCTATCCCTAAACGGAATTCAAAACCTCAGCTGTGCATGGCATGTACCTAACCCTAACCCTAACCCTAACCCTAACCCTAACCCTAACCCTAAAAGACCTAACCCTAAACGGAACTCTAAACCTACAGCTGTGCATGGCATGTACCTAACCCTAACCCTAACCCTAACCCTAACCCTAACCCTAACCGTAACCCTAACCTTAACCCTAACCCTAAGAGACCTAACCCTAAATGGAACTCAAAACCTCATCTGTGCTTGGCATGTACCTTACCCTAACCCTAACCCTAACACTAACCCTAACCCTAACCCTAACCCTAACCCTAAGAGACCTAACCCTAAATGGAACTCTAAACCTCAGCTATGCATGGCATGTACCTAACCCTAACCCTAACACTAACCCTAACCCTAACCCTAACCCTAACCCTAACCCTAACCCTAACCCTAACCCTAAAAGACCTAACCCTAAACGGAACTCTAAACCTACAGCTGTGCATGGCATGTACCTAACCCTAACCCTAACCCTAACCCTAACCCTAACCCTAACCCTAAAAGACCTAATCCTAAACGGAACTCTAAACCTCAGCTGTGCATGGCATGTACCTAACCCTAACCCTAACCCTAACCCTAACCCTAACCCTAACCCTAACCGTAACCCTAACCCTAACCCTAACCCTAAGAGACCTAACCCTAAACGGAACTCAAAACTTAAGCTGTGCTTGGCATGTACCTAACCCTAACCCTAACCCTAACCCTAACCCTAAGAGACCTAACCCTGAACGGATCTCTAAACCTCAGCTGTGCACGGCATGTACCTAACCCTAACCCTAACCCTGACCCTAACCCTAACACTAACCCTAACCCTAACCCTAACCCTAACCCTAACCCTAACCCTAACCCTAACCCTAACCCTAACCCTAAAAGACCTAACGCTAAACGGAACTCTAAACCTACAGCTGTGCATGGCATGTACCTAACCCTAACCCTAACCCTAACCCTAACCCTAACCTTAACCCTAAGCCTAAGAGACCTAACCCTAAACGGAACTCTAAACCTCAGCTGTGCATGGCATGTACCTAACCCTAACCCTAACCCTAACCCTAACCCTAACCCTAACCCTAACCCTAACCCTAACCCTAACCCTAACCCTAAACCTAACCCTAAAAGACCTAACCCTAAACGGAACTCTAAACCTCAGCTGTGCGTGGCATGTACCTAACCCTAACCCTAACCCTAACCCTAACCCTAACCCTAAGAGACCTAACCCTAAACGGAACTCAACACCTCAGCTGTGCATGGCATGTACATAACCCTAACCCTAACCCTAACCCTAACCCTAACCCTAACCCTAACCCTAACCCTAACCCTAACCCTAACCCTAAGAGACCTATCCCTAAACGGAATTCAAAACCTCAGCTGTGCATGGCATGTACCTAACCCTAACCCTAACCCTAACCCTAACCCTAACCCTAACCCTAAAAGACCTAACCCTAAACGGAACTCTAAACCTCAGCTGTGCATGGCATGTACCTAACCTTAACCCTAACCCTAACCCTAACCCTAACCCTAACCCTAACCCTAACCCTAACCCTAACCCTAACCCTAACCCTAACCCTAAGAGACCTAACCCTAAACGGAACTCAAAACCTCAGCTGTGCATGGCATGTACCTAACCCTAACCCTAACCCTAACCCTAACCCTAACCCTAAAAGACCTAACCCTAAACGGAACTCTAAACCTCAGCTGTGCA
>NW_026599600.1:1737500-1740000 GCF_023634155.1 Falco peregrinus | reverse complement strand
CCTAACCCTAACCCTAACCCTAACCCTAACCCTAACCCTAACCCTAAAAGACCTAACCCTAAACGGAACTCTAAACCTACACTGTGCATGGCATGTACCTAACCCTAACCCTAACCCTAACCCTAACCCTAACCCTAACCCTAACCCTAACCTTAACCCTAAGCCTAAGAGACCTAACCCTAAACGGAACTCTAAACCTCAGCTGTGCATGGCATGTACCTAACCCTAACCCTAACCCTAACCCTAACCCTAACCCTAATCCTAAACCTAACCCTAATTCTGACCCTAAGAGGCCTAACCCAAGACGGAACTCTAAACCTCAGCTGTGCATGGCATGTACATAACCCTAACCCTAACCCTAACCCTAACCCTAAACCTAACCCTAACCCTAACCCCAACCCTAACCCTAACCCTAACTCTAACCCTAAAACTGACCCTAAGAGAGCTAACCCTAAACGGAACTCAAAACCTCAGCTGTGCATGGCATGTACCTAACCCTAACCCTAACCCTAACCCTAACCCTAAGAGACCTAACCCTAAACGGAACTCTAAACCTCAGTTGTGCATGGCATATACCTAACCCTAACACTAACTCTAACCCTAACCCTAACCCTAACCCTAACCCTAACCCTAACCCTAACCCTAACCCTAACCCTAACCCTAACCCTAACCCTAACCCTAATCCTAACCCTAACCCTAACCCGAAAAGACCTAACACTAAACGGAACTCTGAACCTCAGCTGTGCATGGCATGTACCTAACCCTAACCCTAACCCTAACCCTAACCCTAACCCTAACCCTAAGAGACCTAACCCTAAACGGAACTCAAAACCTAAGCTGTGCTTGGCATGTACCTAACCCTAACCCTAACCCTAACCCTAAGAGACCTAACCCTGAACGGATCTCTAAACCTCAGCTGTGCATGGCATGTACCTAACCCTAACCCTAACCCTAACCCTAACCCTAAGAGACCTAACCCTGAACGGATCTCTAAACCTCAGCTGTGCACGGCATGTACCTAACCCTAACCCTAACCCTAACCCTAACCCTAACCCTAACCCTAACCCTAACCCTAACCCTAACCCTAACCCTAACCCTAAAAGACCTAACCCTAAACGGAACTCTAAACCTACAGCTGTGCATGGCATGTACCTAACCCTAACCCTAACCCTAACCCTAACCCTAACCCTAACCTTAATCCTAAGCCTAAGAGACCTAACCCTAAACGGAACTCTAAACCTCAGCTGTGCATGGCATGTACCTAACCCTAACCCTAACCCTAACCCTAACCCTAACCCTAACCCTAACCCTAACCCTAATCCTAATCCTAACCCTAATCCTGACCCTAAGAGGCCTAACCCTAGACGGAACTCTAAACCTCAGCTGTGCATGGCATGTACATAACCCTAACCCTAAGCCTAACCCTAATCCTAATCCTAACCCTAATTCTGACCCTAAGAGGCCTAACCCGAGACGGAACTCTAAACCTCAGCTGTGCATGGCATGTACATAACCCTAACCCTAACCCTAACCCTAACCCTAAACCTAACCCTAACCCAAACCCCAACCCTAACCCTAACCCTAACTCTAACCCTAAAACTGACCCTAAGAGAGCTAACCCTAAACGGAACTCAAAACCTCAGCTGTGCATGGCATGTACCTAACCCTAACCCTAACCCTAACCCTAACCCTAACCCTAAGAGACCTAACCCTAAACGGAACTCTAAACCTCAGTTGTGCATGGCATATACCTAACCCTAACACTAACTCTAACCCTAACCCTAACCCTAACCCTAACCCTAACCCTAACCCTAACCCTAACCCTAACCCTAACCCTAACCCTAATCCTAACCCTAACCCTAACCCGAAAAGACCTAACACTAAACGGAACTCTGAACCTCAGCTGTGCATGGCATGTACCTAACCCTAACCCTAACCCTAACCCTAACCCTAAGAGACCTAACCCTAAACGGAACTCAAAACCTAAGCTGTGCTTGGCATGTACCTAACCCTAACCCTAACCCTAAGAGACCTAACCCTGAACGGATCTCTAAACCTCAGCTGTGCACGGCATGTACCTAACCCTAACCCTAACCCTAACCCTAACCCTAACCCTAACCCTAACCTTAACCCTAAGCCTAAGAGACCTAACCCTAAACGGAACTCTAAACCTCAGCTGTGCATGGCATGTACCTAACCCTAACCCTAACCCTAACCCTAACCCTAACCCTAACCCTAATCCTAATCCTAACCCTAATCCTGACCCTAAGAGGCCTAACCCTAGACGGAACTCTAAACCTCAGCTGTGCATGGCATGTACATAACCCTAACCCTAAGCCTAGCCTAACCCTAACCCTAACCCTAAGTGACCTAACCCTAAACGGAACTCTAAACCTCAGCTGTGCATGGCATGTACCTAACCCTAACACTAACTCTAACCCTAACCCTAACCCTAACCCTAACCCTAACCCTAACCCTCACCCTAACCCTAACCCTAATC
>NW_026599600.1:1717500-1720000 GCF_023634155.1 Falco peregrinus | reverse complement strand
AACCCTAACCCTAACCCTAACCCTAAGAGACCTAACCCTAAACGGAACTCTAAACCTCAGCTGTGCATGGCATATACCTAACCCTAACCCTAACCCTAACCCTAACCCTAACCCTAACCCTAACCCTAACCCTAATAGACCTAACCCTAAACGGAACTCAAAACCTCAGCTGTGCATGGCATGTACCTAACCCTAACCCTAACCCTAACCCTAACCCTAACCCTAACCCTAACCCTAAGAGACCTAACCCTAAACGGAATTCAAAACCTCAGCTGTGCATGGCATGTACCTAACCCTAACCCTAACCCTAACCCTAACCCTAACCCTAACCCTAACCCTAACCCTAACCGTAAGAGACCTAACCCTAAACGGAACTCAAAACCTCAGCTGTGCATGGCATGTACCTAACCCTAACCCTAACCCTAACCCTAACCCTAAGAGACCTAACCCTAAACGGAACTCTAAACCTCAGCTGTGCATGGCATATACCTAAACCTAACGCTAACCCTAACCCTAACCCTAACCCTAACCCTAACCCTAACCCTAACCCTAACCCTAACCCTAACCCTAATCCCAACCCTAACCCTAACCCTAACCCTAACCCTAACCCTAAGAGACCTAACCCTAAACGGAATTCAAAACCTCAGCTGTGCATGGCATGTACCTAACCCTAGCCCTAACCCTAACCCTAACCCGAAAAGACCTAACACTAAACGGAACTCTGAACCTCAGCTGTGCATGGCATGTACCTAACCCTAAACCTTACCCTAACCCTAACCCTAACCCTAACCCTAAGAGACCTAACCCTAAATGGAACTCAAAACCTCATCTGTGCTTGGCATGTACCTAACCCTAACCCTAACCCTAACCCTAAGAGACCTAACCCTGAACGGATCTCTAAACCTCAGCTGTGCACGGCATGTACCTAACCCTAACCCTAACCCTAACCCTAACCCTAACCCTAACCCTAACCCTAACCCTAACCCTAACCCTAACCCTAACCCTAACCCTAAAAGACCTAACCCTAAACGGAACTCTAAACCTACAGCTGTGCATGGTAGGTACCTAACCCTAACCCTAACCCTAACCCTAACCCTAACCCTAACCTTAACCCTAAGCCTAAGAGACCTAACCCTAAACGGAACTCTAAACCTCAGCTGTGCATGGCATGTACCTAACCCTAACCCTAACCCTAACCCTAACCCTAACCCTAATCCTAATCCTAACCCTAATCCTGACCCTAAGAGGCCTAACCCTAGACGGAACTCTAAACCTCAGCTGTGCATGGCATTTACATAACCCTAACCCTAAGCCTAAGCCTAACCCTAACCCTAACCCTATGAGACCTAACCCTAAACGGAACTCTAAACCTCAGCTGTGCATGGCATGTACCTAACCCTAACACTATCTCTAACCCTAACCCTAACCCTAACCCTAACCCTAACCCTAACCCTCACCCTAACCCTAACCCTAACCCTAACCCTAACCCTAACAGACCTAACCCTAAACGGAACTCAAAACCTCAGCTGTGCATGGCATGTACCTAACGCTAACCCTAACCCTAACCCTAACCCTAACCTTAACCCTAACCCTAACCCTAACCCTAACCCTAATCCTAAAAGACCTAACCCTAAACGGAACTCTAAACCTACAGCTGTGCATGGCATGTACCTAACCCTAACCCTAACCCTAACCCTAACCCTAACCCTAACCCTAACCCTAACCCTAAGAGACCTAACCCTAAACGGAACTCAAAACCTCAGCTGTGCATGGCATGTACCTAACCCTAACCCTAACCCTAACCCTAAAAGACCTAACCCTAAACGGAACTCTAAACCTCAGCTGTGCATGGCATGTACCTAACCCTAACCCTAACCCTAACCCTAACCCTAACCCTAACCCTAACCCTAACCCTAACCCTAACCCTAACCCTAACCCTAACCCTAACCCTAACGCTAACCCTAAAAGACCTAACCCTAAACGGAACTCTAAACCTACAGCTGTGCATGTCATGTACCTAACCCTAACCCTAACCCTAACCCTAACCCTAACCCTAACCTTAACCCAAAGCCTAAGAGACCTAACCCTAAACGGAACTCTAAACCTCAGCTGTGCATGGCATGTACCTAACCCTAACCCTAACCCTAACCCTAACCCTAACCCTAACCCTAACCCTAACCCTAACCCTAACCCTAACCCTAACCCTAACCCTAAGAGACCTAACCCTAAACGGAACTCTAAACCTCAGCTGTGCATGGCATGTACCTAACCCTAACCCTAACCCTAACCCTAACCCTAACCCTAACCCTAACCCTAACCCTAACCGTAAGAGACCTAACCCTAAACGGAAGTCAAAACCTCAGCTGTGCATAGCATGTACCTAACCCTAACCCTAGCCCTAACCCTAAGAGACCTAACCCTAAATGGAACTCAAAACCTCATCTGTGCTTGGCATGTACCTTACCCTAACCCTAACCCTAACACTAACCCTAACCCTAAC
>NW_026599600.1:1702500-1707500 GCF_023634155.1 Falco peregrinus | reverse complement strand
AACCTAACCCTAACCCAAACCCTAAAAGACCTAACCCTAAACGGAACTCTAAACCTCAGCTGTGCGTGGCATGTACCTAACCCTAACCCTAACCCTAACCCTAACCCTAACCCTAAGAGACCTAACCCTAAACGGAACTCTAAACCTCAGCTGTGCATGGCATGTACCTAACCCTAACCCTAACCCTAACCCTAAGAGACCTAACCCTAAACGGAACTCTAAACCTCAGCTGTGCATGGCATATACCTAACCCTAACCCTAACCCTAACCCTAACCCTAACCCTAACCCTAACCCTAACCCTAACCCTAACCCTAACCCTAACCCTAATAGACCTAACCCTAAACGGAACTCAAAACCTCAGCTGTGCATGGCATGTACCTAACCCTAACCCTAACCCTAACCCTAACCCTAACCCTAACCCTAACCCTAACCCTAACCCTAACCCTAACCCTAACCCTAAAAGACCTAACCCTAAACGGAACTCTAAACCTACAGCTGTGCATGGCATGTACCTAACCCTAACCCTAACCCTAACCCTAACCCTAACCGTAACCCTAACCCTAACTCTAACCCTAACCCTAACCCTAACCTTAACCCTAAGCCTAAGAGACCTATCCCTAAACGGAACTCTAAACCTCAGCTGTGCATGGCATGTACCTAACCCTAACCCTAACCCTAACCCGAACCCTAACCCTAACCCTAACCCTAACCCTAACCCTAACCCTAACCCTAAGAGACCTAACCCTGAACGGATCTCTAAACCTCAGCTGTGCATGGCATGTACCTAACCCTAACCCTAACCCTAACCGTAACCCTAACCCTAACCCTAACCCTAACCCTAACCTTAACCCTAAGCCTAAGAGACCTAACCCTAAACGGAACTCTAAACCTCAGCTGTGCATGGCATGTACCTAACCCTAACCCTAACCCTAACCCGAACCCTAACCCTAACCCTAACCCTAACCCTAACCCTAACCCTAAAAGACCTAACCCTAAACGGAACTCTAAACCTCAGCTGTGCGTGGCATGTACCTAACCCTAACCCTAACCCTAACCCTAACCCTAAGAGACCTAACCCTAAACGGAACTCTAAACCTCAGCTATGCATGGCATGTACCTAAACCTAACCCTAACCCTAACCCTAACCCTAACCCTAACCCTAACCCTAACCCTAACCCTAACCCTAACCCTAACCCTAACCCTAAAAGACCTAACCCTAAACGGAACTCTAAACCTACAGCTGTGCATGGCATGTACCTAACCCTAACCCTAACCCTAACCCTAACCCTAACCCTAAAAGACCTAACCCTAAACGGAACTCTAAACCTCAGCTGTGCTTGGCATGTACCTAACCCTAACCCTAACCCTAACCCTAACCCTAACCCTAACCCTAAAAGACCTAACCCTAAACCGAACTCTAAACCTACAGCTGTGCATGGCATGTACCTAACCCTAACCCTAACCCTAACCCTAACCCTAACCGTAACCCTAACCTTAACCCTAACCCTAAGAGACCTAACCCTAAACGGAACTCTAAACCTCAGCTGTGCATGGCATGTACATAACCCTAACCCTAACCCTAACCCTAACCCTAACCCTAACCCTAACCCTAACCCTAACCCTAACCCTAACCCTAACTCTAACCCTAACCCTAATAGACCTAACCCTAAACGGAACTCAAAACCTCAGCTGTGCATGGCATGTACCTAACCCTAACGCTAACCCTAACCCTAACCCTAACCCGAACCCTAACCCTAACCCTAACCCTAAGAGACCTAACCCTAAAAGGAATTCAAAACCTCAGCTGTGCATGGCATGTACCTAACCCTAACCCTAACCCTAACCCTAACCGTAACCCTAAGAGACCTAACCCTAAACGGAACTCTAAACCTCAGCTGTGCATGGCATGTACCTAACCCTAACCCTAACCCTAACCCTAACCCTAACCCTAAGAGACCTAACCCTAAGCGGAACTCAAAATCTCAGCTGTGCTTGGCATGTACTTAACCCTAAACCTAACCCTAACCCAAACCCTAAAAGACCTAACCCTAAACGGAACTCTAAACCTCAGCTGTGCGTGGCATGTACCTAACCCTAACCCTAACCCTAACCCTAACCCTAACCCTAAGAGACCTAACCCTAAACGGAACTCTAAACCTCAGCTGTGCATGGCATGTACCTAACCCTAACCCTAACCCTAACCCTAAGAGACCTAACCCTAAACGGAACTCTAAACCTCAGCTGTGCATGGCATATACCTAACCCTAACCCTAACCCTAACCCTAACCCTAACCCTAACCCTAACCCTAACCCTAACCCTAACCCTAATAGACCTAACCCTAAACGGAACTCAAAACCTCAGCTGTGCATGGCATGTACCTAACCCTAACCCTAACCCTAACCCTAACCCTAACCCTAACCCTAACCCTAACCCTAAGAGACCTAACCCTAAACGGAATTCAAAACCTCAGCTGTGCATGGCATGTACCTAACCCTAACCCTAACCCTAACCCTAACCCTAACCCTAACCCTAACCATAACCGTAAGAGACCTAACCCTTAACGGAACTCAAAACCTCAGCTGTGCATGGCATGTACCTAACCCTAACCCTAACCCTAACCCTAACCCTAACCCTAACCCTAAAAGACCTAACCCTAAACGGAACTCTAAACATCAGCTGTGCATGGCATGTACCTAACCCTAACCCTAACCCTAACCCTAACACTAACCCTAACCCTAACCCTAACCCTAACCCTAACCCTAAGAGACCTAACCCTAAGCGGAACTCAAAATCTCAGCTGTGCTTGGCATGTACTTAACCCTAAACCTAACCCTAACCCAAACCCTAAAAGACCTAACCCTAAACGGAACTCTAAACCTCAGCTGTGCGTGGCATGTACCTAACCCTAACCCTAACCCTAACCCTAACCCTAACCCTAAGAGACCTAACCCTGAACGGATCTCTAAACCTCAGCTGTGCATGGCATGTACCTAACCCTAACCCTAACCCTAACCCGAACCCTAACCCTAACCCTAACCCTAACCCTAACCCTAACCCTAAGAGACCTAACCCTGAACGGATCTCTAAACCTCAGCTGTGCATGGCATGTACCTAACCCTAACCCTAACCCTAACCGTAACCCTAACCCTAACCCTAACCCTAACCCTAACCTTAACCCTAAGCCTAAGAGACCTAACCCTAAACGGAACTCTAAACCTCAGCTGTGCATGGCATGTACCTAACCCTAACCCTAACCCTAACCCGAACCCTAACCCTAACCCTAACCCTAACCCTAACCCTAACCCTAACCCTAAAAGACCTAACCCTAAACGGAACTCTAAACCTCAGCTGTGCGTGGCATGTACCTAACCCTAACCCTAACCCTAACCCTAACCCTAAGAGACCTAACCCTAAACGGAACTCTAAACCTCAGCTATGCATGGCATGTACCTAACCCTAACCCTAACCCTAACCCTAACCCTAACCCTAACCCTAACCCTAACCCTAACCCTAACCCTAACCCTAACCCTAACCCTAACCCTAAAAGACCTAACCCTAAACGGAACTCTAAACCTACAGCTGTGCATGGCATGTACCTAACCCTAACCCTAACCCTAACCCTAACCCTAACCCTAACCCTAAAAGACCTAACCCTAAACGGAACTCTAAACCTCAGCTGTGCATGGCATGTACCTAACCCTAACCCTAACCCTAACCCTAACCCTAACCCTAACCCTAACCCTAACCCTAAAAGACCTAACCCTAAACCGAACTCTAAACCTACAGCTGTGCATGGCATATACCTAACCCTAACCCTAACCCTAACCCTAACCCTAACCCTAACCCTAACCCTAACCGTAAGAGACCTAACCCTTAACGGAACTCAAAACCTCAGCTGTGCATGGCATGTACCTAACCCTAACCCTAACCCTAACCCTAACCCTAACCCTAACCCTAACCCTAAAAGACCTAACCCTAAACGGAACTCTAAACATCAGCTGTGCATGGCATGTACCTAACCCTAACCCTAACCCTAACCCTAACACTAACCCTAACCCTAACCCTAACCCTAACCCTAACCCTAAGAGACCTAAGCCTAAGCGGAACTCAAAATCTCAGCTGTGCTTGGCATGTACTTAACCCTAAACCTAACCCTAACCCAAACCCTAAAAGACCTAACCCTAAACGGAACTCTAAACCTCAGCTGTGCGTGGCATGTACCTAACCCTAACCCTAACCCTAACCCTAACCCTAACCCTAAGAGACCTAACCCTGAACGGATCTCTAAACCTCAGCTGTGCATGGCATGTACCTAACCCTAACCCTAACCCTAACCCGAACCCTAACCCTAACCCTAACCCTAACCCTAACCCTAACCCTAAGAGACCTAACCCTGAACGGATCTCTAAACCTCAGCTGTGCATGGCATGTACCTAACCCTAACCCTAACCCTAACCGTAACCCTAACCCTAACCCTAACCCTAACCCTAACCTTAACCCTAAGCCTAAGAGACCTAACCCTAAACGGAACTCTAAACCTCAGCTGTGCATGGCATGTACCTAACCCTAACCCTAACCCTAACCCGAACCCTAACCCTAACCGTAACCCTAACCCTAACCCTAACCCTAACCCTAAAAGACCTAACCCTAAACGGAACTCTAAACCTCAGCTGTGCGTGGCATGTACCTAACCCTAACCCTAACCCTAACCCTAACCCTAAGAGACCTAACCCTAAACGGAACTCTAAACCTCAGCTATGCATGGCATGTACCTAACCCTAACCCTAACCCTAACCCTAACCCTAACCCTAACCCTAACCCTAACCCTAACCCTAACCCTAACCCTAACCCTAACCCTAACCCTAACCCTAAAAGACCTAACCCTAAACGGAACTCTAAACCTACAGCTGTGCATGGCATGTACCTAACCCTAACCCTAACCCTAACCCTAACCCTAACCCTAACCCTAAAAGACCTAACCCTAAACGGAACTCTAAA
>NW_026599600.1:1565000-1582500 GCF_023634155.1 Falco peregrinus | reverse complement strand
TAACCCTAATCCTAAACCTAACCCTAATCCTGACCCTAAGAGGTCTAACCCTAGACGGAACTCTAAACCTCAGCTGTGCATGGCATGTACATAACCCTAACCCTAACCCTAACCCTAACCCTAACCCTAACCCTAACCCTAACCCTAACCCTAACCCTAAAACTGACCCTAAGAGAGCTAACCCTAAACGGAACTCTAAACCTCAGCTGTGCATGGCATGTACCTAACCCTAACCCTAACCCTAACCGTAACCCTAAGAGACCTAACCCTAAACGGAACTCTAAACCTCAGCTGTGCATGGCATATACCTAACCCTAACACTAACTCTAACCCTAACCCTAACCATAACCCTAACCCTAACCCTAACCCTAACCCTATACCCTAACCCTAACCCTAACCCTAATAGACCTAACCCTAAACGGAACTCAAAACCTCAGCTGTGCATGGCATGTACCTAACCTTAACCCTAACCCTAACCCTAACCCTAACCCTAACCCTAACCCTAACCCTAAGAGACCTAACCCTAAACGGAACTCTAAACGTCAGCTGTGCATGGCATGTACCTAACCCTAACCGTAACCCTAACCCTAACCCTAAAAGACCTAACCCTAAACGGAACTCTAGACCTCAGCTGTGCATGGCATGTACCTAACCCTAACCCTAACCCTTACCCTAACCCTAACCCTAACCCTAAAAGACCTAACCCTAAACGGAACTCTAAACCTCAGCTGTGCGTGGCATGTACCTAACCCTAACCCTAACCCTAACCCTAACCCTAACCCTAACCCTAACCCTAACCCTAACCCTAATCCTGACACTAATAGGCCTAACCCTAAACGGAACTCAACCTCAGCTGTGCATGGCAGGTACATAACCCTAACCCTAACCCTAACCCTAACCCTAACCCTAACCCTAACCCTAACCCTAATCCTAAACCTAACCCTAATCCTGACCCTAAGAGGCCTAACCCTAGACGGAACTCTAAACCTCAGCTGTGCATGGCATGTACATAACCCTAACCCTAACCCTAACCCTAACCCTAACCCTAACCCTAACCCTAATCCTAAAACTGACGCTAAGATAGCTAACACTAAACGGAACTCTAAACCTCAGCTGTGCATGGCATGTACCTAACCCTAACCCTAACCCTAACCCTAACCCTAAGAGACCTAACCCTAAACGGAACTCTAAACCTCAGCTGTGCATGGCATGTACCTAACCCTAACCCTAACCATAACCCTAACCCTAACCCTAACCCTAACCCTAACCCTAACCCTAACCCTAACCCTAATAGACCTAACCCTAAACGGAACTCAAAACCTCATCTGTGCTTGGCATGTACCTAACCCTAACCCTAACCCTAACCCTAACCCTAACGCTAACCCTAATAGACCTAACCCTAAACGGAACTCTAAACCTCAGCTGTGCATGGCATGTAACTAACCCTAACCCTAACCCTAACCCTAACCCTAACCCTAACCCTAACCCTAACCCTAAAAGACCTAACCCTAAACGGAACTCTAAACCTACAGCTGTGCATGGCATGTACCTAACCCTTTCCCTAACCCTAACCCTAACCCTAACCCTAACCCTAACCCTAACCCTAACCCTAACCCTAACCCTAAAACTGACCCTAAGAGAGCTAACCCTAAACGGAACTCTAAACCTCAGCTGTGCATGGCATGTACCTAACCCTAACCCTAACCCTAACCGTAACCCTAAGAGACCTAACCATAAACGGAACTCTAAACCTCAGCTGTGCATGGCATATACCTAACCCTAACACTAACTCTAACCCTAACCCTAACCATAACCCTAACCCTAACCCTAACCCTAACCCTATACCCTAACCCTAACCCTAACCCTAATAGACCTAACCCTAAACGGAACTCAAAACCTCAGCTGTGCATGGCATGTGCCTAACCCTAACCCTAACCCTAACCCTAACCCTAACCCTAACCCTAACCCTAACCCTAACCCTAACCCTAACCCTAAGAGACCTAACCCTAAACGGAACTCTAAACGTCAGCTGTGCATGGCATGTACCTAACCCTAACCGTAACCCTAACCCTAACCCTAAAAGACCTAACCCTAAACGGAACTCTAGACCTCAGCTGTGCATGGCATGTACCTAACCCTAACCCTAACCCTTACCCTAACCCTAACCCTAACCCTAAAAGACCTAACCCTAAACGGAACTCTAAACCTCAGCTGTGCGTGGCATGTACCTAACCCTAACCCTAACCCTAACCCTAACCCTAACCCTAACCCTAACCCTAACCCTAACCCTAACCCTAATCCTGACACTAATAGGCCTAACCCTAAACGGAACTCAACCTCAGCTGTGCATGGCAGGTACATAACCCTAACCCTAACCCTAACCCTAACCCTAACCCTAACCCTAACCCTAACCCTAACCCTAATCCTAAACCTAACCCTAATCCTGACCCTAAGAGGCCTAACCCTAGACGGAACTCTAAACCTCAGCTGTGCATGGCATGTACATAACCCTAACCCTAACCCTAACCCTAACCCTAACCCTAACCCTAATCCTAAAACTGACGCTAAGATAGCTAACACTAAACGGAACTCTAAACCTCAGCTGTGCATGGCATGTACCTAACCCTAACCCTAACCCTAACCCCAACCCTAAGAGACCTAACCCTAAACGGAACTCTAAACCTCAGCTGTGCATGGCATGTACCTAACCCTAACCCTAACCCTAACCCTAACCCTAACCCTAACCCTAACCCTAACCCTAACCCTAACCCTAATAGACCTAACCCTAAACGGAACTCAAAACCTCATCTGTGCTTGGCATGTACCTAACCCTAACCCTAACCCTAACCCTAACCCTAACGCTAACCCTAATAGACCTAACCCTAAACGGAACTCTAAACCTCAGCTGTGCATGGCATGTAACTAACCCTAACCCTAACCCTAACCCTAACCCTAACCCTAACACTAACCCTAAGAGACATAACCCTAAACGGAATTCAAAACCTCAGCTGTGCATGGCATGTACCTAACCCTAACCCTAACCCTAACCCTAACCCTAACCCTAAAAGACCTAACCCTAAACGGAACTCTGAACCTCAGCTGTGCATGGCATGTACCTAACCCTAACCCTAACCCTAACCCTAACCCTAACCCTAAAAGACCTAACCCTAAATGGAACTCAAATCCTAAGCTGTGCTTGGCATGTACCTAACCCTAACCCTAACCCTAACCCTAAAAGACCTAACCCTAAACGGAACTCTAAACCTACAGCTGTGCATGGCATGTACCTAACCCTTTCCCTAACCCTAACCCTAACCCTAACCCTAACCCTAACCCTAACCCTAACCCTAAGAGACCTAACCCTAAACGGAACTCAAAACCTCAGCTGTGCATGGCATGTACCTAACCCTAACCCTAACCCTACACCCTAACCCTAAAAGACCTAACCCTAAACGGAACTCTAAACCTCAGCTGTGCATGGCATGTACCTAACCCTAACCCTAACCCTAACCCTAACCCTAAGAGACCTAACCCTAAATGGAACTCAAAACCTCATCTGTGCTTGGCATGTACCTAACCCTAACCCTAACCCTAACCGTAACCGTAACCCTAACCCTAACCCTAACCCTAACCCTAACCCTAACCCTAACCCTAACCCTAACCCTAAGAGACCTAACCCTAAACGGAACTCTAAACCTCAGCTGTGCATGGCATATACCTAACCCTAACCCTAACCGTAACCGTAACCCTAACCCTAACCCTAACCCTAACCCTAACCCTAACCCTAACCCTAACCCTAACCCTAACCCTAACCCTAACCCTAAGAGACCTAACCCTAAACGGAACTCAAAACCTCATCTGTGCTTGGCATGTAACTAACCCTAACCCTAACCCTAACCCTAACCCTAACGCTAACCCTAATAGACCTAACCCTAAACGGAACTCTAAACCTCAGCTGTGCATGGCATGTAACTAACCCTAACCCTAACCCTAACCCTAACCCTAACCCTAACCCTAACCTTAACACTAACCCTAAGAGACATAACCCTAAACGGAATTCAAAACCTCAGCTGTGCATGGCATGTACCTAACCCTAACCCTAACCCTAACCCTAACCCTAACCCTAACCCTAAAAGACCTAACCCTAAACGGAACTCTGAACCTCAGCTGTGCATGGCATGTACCTAACCCTAACCCTAACCCTAACCCTAACCCTAACCCTAAAAGACCTAACCCTAAACGGAACTCAAATCCTAAGCTGTGCTTGGCATGTACCTAACCCTAACCCTAATCCTAACCCTAAGAGACCTAACCCTGAACGGAACTCTAAACCTCAGCTGTGCACGGCATGTACCTAACCCTAACCCTAACCCTAACCCTAACCCTAACCCTAACCCTAACCCTAACCCTAACCCTAACCCTAACCCTAACCCTAAAAGACCTAACCCTAAACGGAAGTCTAAACCTACAGCTGTGTATGGCATGTACCTAACCCTTTCCCTAACCCTAACCCTAACCCTAACCCTAACCCTAACCCTAACCCTAACCCTAACCCTAAGAGACCTAACCCTAAACGGAACTCAAAACCTCAGCTGTGCAAGGCATGTACCTAACCCTAACCCTAACCCTAACCCTAACCCTAAAAGACCTAACCCTAAACGGAACTCTAAACCTCAGTTGTGCATGGCATGTACCTAACCCTAACCCTAAACCTAACCCTAACCCTAAGAGACCTAACCCTAAATGGAACTCAAAACCTCAGCTGTGCTTAGCATGTACCTAACCCTAACCCTAACCCTAACCCTAACACTAACCCTAAGAGACCTAACCCTAACCCTAACCCTAACCCTAACCCTAACCCTAAGAGACCTAACCCTAAACGGAACTCTAAACCTCAGCTGTGCATGGCATGTACCTAACCCTAACCCTAACCCTAACCCTAACCCTAACCCTAACCCTAACCCTAACCCTAAAAGACCTAACCCTAAACGGAACTCTAAACCTACAGCTGTGCATTGGAATGTACCTAACCCTAACCCTAACCCTAACCCTAACCCTAACCCTAACCCTAACCCTAACCCTAACCCTAAAAGACCTAACCCTAAACGGAACTCTAAACCTCAGCTGTGCATGGCATGTACCTAACCCTAACCCTAACCCTAACCCTAACCCTAAGAGACCTAACCCTAAATGAAACTCTAAACCTCATCTGTGCTTGGCATGTACCTAACCCTAACCCTAACCCTAACCGTAACCCTAACCCTAACCCTAACCCTAACCCTAACCCTAACCCTAACCCTAACCCTAACCCTAACCCTAACCCTAACCGTAAGAGACCTAACCCTAAACGGAACTCAAAACCTCAGCTGTGCATGGCATGTACCTAACCCTAACCCTAACCCTAACCCTAACCTTAACCCTAACCCTAACCCTAACCCTAAAACTGACCCTAAGAGAGCTAACCCTAAACGGAACTCTAAACCTCAGCTGTGCATGGCATGTACCTAACCCTAACCCTAACCCTAACCCTAACCCTAACCCTAACCCTAACCCTAAGAGACCTAACCCTAAACGGAACTCTAAACCTCAGCTGTGCATGGCATATACCTAACCCTAACACTAACTCTAACCCTAACCCTAACCCTAACCCTAACCCTAACCCTAACCCTAACCCTAACCCTAATCCTAACCCTAACCCTAACCCTAACCCTAACCCTAACCCTAAGAGACCTAACCCTAAACGGAATTCAAAACCTCAGCTGTGCATGGCATGTACCTAACCCTAACCCTAACCCTAACCCTAACCCGAAAAGGCCTAACACTAAACGGAACTCTAAACCTCAGCTGTGCATGGCATGTACCTAACCCTAACCCTAACCCTAACCCTAACCCTAACCCTAACCCTAACCCTAAAAATGACCCTAAGAGAGCTAACCCTAAACGTAACTCTAAACCTAAGCTGTGCTTGGCATGTACCTAACCCTAACCCTAACCCTAACCGTAAGAGACCTAACCCTAAACGGAACTCAAAACCTCAGCTGTGCATGGCATGTACCTAACCCTAACCCTAACCCTAACCCTAACCCTAACCCTAACCCTAACCCTAACCCTAACCCTAAAAGACCTAACCCTAAACGGAACTCTAAACCTCAGCTGTGCATGGCATGTACCTAACCCTAACCCTAACCCTAACCCTAACCCTAACCCTAACCCTAACCCTAACCCTAACCCTAAAAGACCTAACCCTAAACGGAACTCTAAACCTACAGCTGTGCATGGCATGTACCTAACCCTAACCCTAACCCTAACCCTAACCCTAACCCTAACCCTAACCCTAAAAGACCTAACCCTAAACGGAACTCTAAACCTCAGCTGTGCATGGCATGTACCTAACCGTAACCCTAACCCTAACCCTAACCCTAAGAGACCTAACCCTAAATGGAACTCAAAACCTCATCTGTGCTTGGCATGTACCTAACCCTAACCCTAACCCTAACCGTAACCGTAACCCTAACCCTAACCCTAACCCTAACCCTAACCCTAACCCTAACCCTAACCCTAACCCTAAGAGACCTAACCCTAAATGGAACTCAAAACCTCAGCTGTGCATGGCATATACCTAACCCTAACACTAACCCTAACCCTAACCCTAACCATAACCCTAACCCTAACCCTAACCCTAACCCTAACCCTAACCCTAACCCTAACCCTAAGAGACCTAACCCTAAACGGAACTCAAAACCTCATCTGTGCTTGGCATGTAACTAACCCTAACCCTAACCCTAACCCTAACCCTAACGCTAACCCTAATAGACCTAACCCTAAACGGAACTCTAAACCTCAGCTGTGCATGGCATGTAACTAACCCTAACCCTAACCCTAACCCTAACCCTAACCCTAACCCTAACCCTAACCCTAACACTAACCCTAAGAGACATAACCCTAAACGGAATTCAAAACCTCAGCTGTGCATGGCATGTACCTAACCCTAACCCTAACCCTAACCCTAACCCTAACCCTAACCCTAAAAGACCTAACCCTAAACGGAACTCTGAACCTCAGTTGTGCATGGCATGTACCTAACCCTAACCCTAACCCTAACCCTAACCCTAACCCTAAAAGACCTAACCCTAAACGGAACTCAAATCCTAAGCTGTGCTTGGCATGTACCTAACCCTAACCCTAATCCTAACCCTAAGAGACCTAACCCTGAACGGAACTCTAAACCTCAGCTGTGCACGGCATGTACCTAACCCTAACCCTAACCCTAACCCTAACCCTAACCCTAACCCTAACCCTAACCCTAACCCTAACCCTAACCCTAACCCTAAAAGACCTAACCCTAAACGGAAGTCTAAACCTACAGCTGTGTATGGCATGTACCTAACCCTTTCCCTAACCCTAACCCTAACCCTAACCCTAACCCTAACCCTAACCCTAACCCTAACCCTAAAAGACCTAACCCTAAACGGAACTCAAAACCTCAGCTGTGCAAGGCATGTACCTAACCCTAACCCTAACCCTAACCCTAACCCTAAAAGACCTAACCCTAAACGGAACTCTAAACCTCAGTTGTGCATGGCATGTACCTAACCCTAACCCTAAACCTAACCCTAACCCTAAGAGACCTAACCCTAAATGGAACTCAAAACCTCAGCTGTGCTTAGCATGTACCTAACCCTAACCCTAACCCTAACCCTAACACTAACCCTAAGAGACCTAACCCTAACCCTAACCCTAACCCTAACCCTAACCCTAAGAGACCTAACCCTAAACGGAACTCTAAACCTCAGCTGTGCATGGCATGTACCTAACCCTAACCCTAACCCTAACCCTAACCCTAACCCTAACCCTAACCCTAACCCTAACCCTAAAAGACCTAACCCTAAACGGAACTCTAAACCTACAGCTGTGCATTGGAATGTACCTAACCCTAACCCTAACCCTAACCCTAACCCTAACCCTAACCCTAACCCTAACCCTAACCCTAAAAGACCTAACCCTAAACGGAACTCTAAACCTCAGCTGTGCATGGCATGTACCTAACCCTAACCCTAACCCTAACCCTAACCCTAAGAGACCTAACCCTAAATGAAACTCTAAACCTCATCTGTGCTTGGCATGTACCTAACCCTAACCCTAACCCTAACCGTAACCCTAACCCTAACCCTAACCCTAACCCTAACCCTAACCCTAACCCTAACCCTAACCCTAACCCTAACCGTAAGAGACCTAACCCTAAACGGAACTCAAAACCTCAGCTGTGCATGGCATGTACCTAACCCTAACCCTAACCCTAACCCTAACCTTAACCCTAACCCTAACCCTAACCCTAAAACTGACCCTAAGAGAGCTAACCCTAAACGGAACTCTAAACCTCAGCTGTGCATGGCATGTACCTAACCCTAACCCTAACCCTAACCCTAACCCTAACCCTAACCCTAACCCTAAGAGACCTAACCCTAAACGGAACTCTAAACCTCAGCTGTGCATGGCATATACCTAACCCTAACACTAACTCTAACCCTAACCCTAACCCTAACCCTAACCCTAACCCTAACCCTAACCCTAACCCTAATCCTAACCCTAACCCTAACCCTAACCCTAACCCTAACCCTAACCCTAAGAGACCTAACCCTAAACGGAATTCAAAACCTCAGCTGTGCATGGCATGTACCTAACCCTAACCCTAACCCTAACCCTAACCCGAAAAGGCCTAACACTAAACGGAACTCTAAACCTCAGCTGTGCATGGCATGTACCTAACCCTAACCCTAACCCTAACCCTAACCCTAACCCTAACCCTAACCCTAAAAATGACCCTAAGAGAGCTAACCCTAAACGTAACTCTAAACCTAAGCTGTGCTTGGCATGTACCTAACCCTAACCCTAACCCTAACCGTAAGAGACCTAACCCTAAACGGAACTCAAAACCTCAGCTGTGCATGGCATGTACCTAACCCTAACCCTAACCCTAACCCTAACCCTAACCCTAACCCTAACCCTAACCCTAACCCTAAAAGACCTAACCCTAAACGGAACTCTAAACCTCAGCTGTGCATGGCATGTACCTAACCCTAACCCTAACCCTAACCCTAACCCTAACCCTAACCCTAACCCTAACCCTAACCCTAAAAGACCTAACCCTAAACGGAACTCTAAACCTACAGCTGTGCATGGCATGTACCTAACCCTAACCCTAACCCTAACCCTAACCCTAACCCTAACCCTAACCCTAAAAGACCTAACCCTAAACGGAACTCTAAACCTCAGCTGTGCATGGCATGTACCTAACCCTAACCCTAACCCTAACCCTAACCCTAAGAGACCTAACCCTAAATGGAACTCAAAACCTCATCTGTGCTTGGCATGTACCTAACCCTAACCCTAACCCTAACCGTAACCGTAACCCTAACCCTAACCCTAACCCTAACCCTAACCCTAACCCTAACCCTAACCCTAACCCTAAGAGACCTAACCCTAAATGGAACTCAAAACCTCAGCTGTGCATGGCATATACCTAACCCTAACACTAACCCTAACCCTAACCCTAACCATAACCCTAACCCTAACCCTAACCCTAACCCTAACCCTAACCCTAACCCTAACCCTAAGAGACCTAACCCTAAACGGAACTCAAAACCTCATCTGTGCTTGGCATGTAACTAACCCTAACCCTAACCCTAACCCTAACCCTAACGCTAACCCTAATAGACCTAACCCTAAACGGAACTCTAAACCTCAGCTGTGCATGGCATGTAACTAACCCTAACCCTAACCCTAACCCTAACCCTAACCCTAACCCTAACCCTAACCCTAACACTAACCCTAAGAGACATAACCCTAAACGGAATTCAAAACCTCAGCTGTGCATGGCATGTACCTAACCCTAACCCTAACCCTAACCCTAACCCTAACCCTAACCCTAAAAGACCTAACCCTAAACGGAACTCTGAACCTCAGTTGTGCATGGCATGTACCTAACCCTAACCCTAACCCTAACCCTAACCCTAACCCTAACCCTAAAAGACCTAACCCTAAACGGAACTCAAATCCTAAGCTGTGCTTGGCATGTACCTAACCCTAACCCTAATCCTAACCCTAAGAGACCTAACCCTGAACGGAACTCTAAACCTCAGCTGTGCACGGCATGTACCTAACCCTAACCCTAACCCTAACCCTAACCCTAACCCTAACCCTAACCCTAACCCTAACCCTAACCCTAACCCTAACCCTAAAAGACCTAACCCTAAACGGAAGTCTAAACCTACAGCTGTGTATGGCATGTACCTAACCCTTTCCCTAACCCTAACCCTAACCCTAACCCTAACCCTAACCCTAACCCTAACCCTAACCCTAAGAGACCTAACCCTAAACGGAACTCAAAACCTCAGCTGTGCAAGGCATGTACCTAACCCTAACCCTAACCCTAACCCTAACCCTAAAAGACCTAACCCTAAACGGAACTCTAAACCTCAGCTGTGCATGGCATGTACCTAACCCTAACCCTAACCCTAACCCTAACCCTAAGAGACCTAACCCTAAATGGAACTCAAAACCTCAGCTGTGCTTAGCATGTACCTAACCCTAACCCTAACCCTAACCCTAACACTAACCCTAAGAGACCTAACCCTAACCCTAACCCTAACCCTAACCCTAACCCTAAGAGACCTAACCCTAAACGGAACTCTAAACCTCAGCTGTGCATGGCATGTACCTAACCCTAACCCTAACCCTAACCCTAACCCTAACCCTAACCCTAACCCTAACCCTAAAAGACCTAACCCTAAACGGAACTCTAAACCTACAGCTGTGCATTGGAATGTACCTAACCCTAACCCTAACCCTAACCCTAACCCTAACCCTAACCCTAACCCTAACCCTAACCCTAAAAGACCTAACCCTAAACGGAACTCTAAACCTCAGCTGTGCATGGCATGTACCTAACCCTAACCCTAACCCTAACCCTAACCCTAAGAGACCTAACCCTAAATGAAACTCTAAACCTCATCTGTGCTTGGCATGTACCTAACCCTAACCCTAACCCTAACCGTAACCCTAACCCTAACCCTAACCCTAACCCTAACCCTAACCCTAACCCTAACCCTAACCCTAACCCTAACCGTAAGAGACCTAACCCTAAACGGAACTCAAAACCTCAGCTGTGCATGGCATGTACCTAACCCTAACCCTAACCCTAACCCTAACCCTAAAACTGACCCTAAGAGAGCTAACCCTAAACGGAACTCTAAACCTCAGCTGTGCATGGCATGTACCTAACCCTAACCCTAACCCTAACCCTAACCCTAACCCTAACCCTAACCCTAAGAGACCTAACCCTAAACGGAACTCTAAACCTCAGCTGTGCATGGCATATACCTAACCCTAACACTAACTCTAACCCTAACCCTAACCCTAACCCTAACCCTAACCCTAACCCTAACCCTAACCCTAATCCTAACCCTAACCCTAACCCTAACCCTAACCCTAACCCTAAGAGACCTAACCCTAAACGGAATTCAAAACCTCAGCTGTGCATGGCATGTACCTAACCCTAACCCTAACCCTAACCCTAACCCGAAAAGGCCTAACACTAAACGGAACTCTAAACCTCAGCTGTGCATGGCATGTACCTAACCCTAACCCTAACCCTAACCCTAACCCTAACCCTAACCCTAACCCTAAAAATGACCCTAAGAGAGCTAACCCTAAACGTAACTCTAAACCTAAGCTGTGCTTGGCATGTACCTAACCCTAACCCTAACCCTAACCGTAAGAGACCTAACCCTAAACGGAACTCAAAACCTCAGCTGTGCATGGCATGTACCTAACCCTAACCCTAACCCTAACCCTAACCCTAACCCTAACCCTAACCCTAACCCTAACCCTAAAAGACCTAACCCTAAACGGAACTCTAAACCTCAGCTGTGCATGGCATGTACCTAACCCTAACCCTAACCCTAACCCTAACCCTAACCCTAACCCTAACCCTAACCCTAAAAGACCTAACCCTAAACGGAACTCTAAACCTACAGCTGTGCATGGCATGTACCTAACCCTAACCCTAACCCTAACCCTAACCCTAACCCTAACCCTAACCCTAAAAGACCTAACCCTAAACGGAACTCTAAACCTCAGCTGTGCATGGCATGTACCTAACCCTAACCCTAACCCTAACCCTAACCCTAAGAGACCTAACCCTAAATGGAACTCAAAACCTCATCTGTGCTTGGCATGTACCTAACCCTAACCCTAACCCTAACCGTAACCGTAACCCTAACCCTAACCCTAACCCTAACCCTAACCCTAACCCTAACCCTAACCCTAACCCTAAGAGACCTAACCCTAAATGGAACTCAAAACCTCAGCTGTGCATGGCATATACCTAACCCTAACACTAACCCTAACCCTAACCCTAACCATAACCCTAACCCTAACCCTAACCCTAACCCTAACCCTAACCCTAACCCTAACCCTAAGAGACCTAACCCTAAACGGAACTCAAAACCTCATCTGTGCTTGGCATGTAACTAACCCTAACCCTAACCCTAACCCTAACCCTAACGCTAACCCTAATAGACCTAACCCTAAACGGAACTCTAAACCTCAGCTGTGCATGGCATGTAACTAACCCTAACCCTAACCCTAACCCTAACCCTAACCCTAACCCTAACCCTAACACTAACCCTAAGAGACATAACCCTAAACGGAATTCAAAACCTCAGCTGTGCATGGCATGTACCTAACCCTAACCCTAACCCTAACCCTAACCCTAACCCTAACCCTAACCCTAAAAGACCTAACCCTAAACGGAACTCTGAACCTCAGTTGTGCATGGCATGTACCTAACCCTAACCCTAACCCTAACCCTAACCCTAACCCTAAAAGACCTAACCCTAAACGGAACTCAAATCCTAAGCTGTGCTTGGCATGTACCTAACCCTAACCCTAATCCTAACCCTAAGAGACCTAACCCTGAACGGAACTCTAAACCTCAGCTGTGCACGGCATGTACCTAACCCTAACCCTAACCCTAACCCTAACCCTAACCCTAACCCTAACCCTAACCCTAACCCTAACCCTAACCCTAACCCTAAAAGACCTAACCCTAAACGGAAGTCTAAACCTACAGCTGTGTATGGCATGTACCTAACCCTTTCCCTAACCCTAACCCTAACCCTAACCCTAACCCTAACCCTAACCCTAACCCTAACACTAACCCTAAGAGACCTAACCCTAAACGGAACTCAAAACCTCAGCTGTGCAAGGCATGTACCTAACCCTAACCCTAACCCTAACCCTAACCCTAAAAGACCTAACCCTAAACGGAACTCTAAACCTCAGTTGTGCATGGCATGTACCTAACCCTAACCCTAAACCTAACCCTAACCCTAAGAGACCTAACCCTAAATGGAACTCAAAACCTCAGCTGTGCTTAGCATGTACCTAACCCTAACCCTAACCCTAACCCTAACACTAACCCTAAGAGACCTAACCCTAACCCTAACCCTAACCCTAACCCTAACCCTAAGAGACCTAACCCTAAACGGAACTCTAAACCTCAGCTGTGCATGGCATGTACCTAACCCTAACCCTAACCCTAACCCTAACCCTAACCCTAACCCTAACCCTAACCCTAACCCTAAAAGACCTAACCCTAAACGGAAGTCTAAACCTACAGCTGTGCATTGGAATGTACCTAACCCTAACCCTAACCCTAACCCTAACCCTAACCCTAACCCTAACCCTAACCCTAACCCTAAAAGACCTAACCCTAAACGGAACTCTAAACCTCACCTGTGCATGGCATGTACCTAACCCTAACCCTAACCCTAACCCTAACCCTAAGAGACCTAACCCTAAATGAAACTCTAAACCTCATCTGTGCTTGGCATGTACCTAACCCTAACCCTAACCCTAACCGTAACCCTAACCCTAACCCTAACCCTAACCCTAACCCTAACCCTAACCCTAACCCTAACCCTAACCCTAACCGTAAGAGACCTAACCCTAAACGGACTCAAAACCTCAGCTGTGCATGGCATGTACCTAACCCTAACCCTAACCCTAACCCTAACCTTAACCCTAACCCTAACCCTAACCCTAAAACTGACCCTAAGAGAGCTAACCCTAAACGGAACTCTAAACCTCAGCTGTGCATGGCATGTACCTAACCCTAACCCTAACCCTAACCCTAACCCTAACCCTAACCCTAACCCTAACCCTAAGAGACCTAACCCTAAACGGAACTCTAAACCTCAGCTGTGCATGGCATATACCTAACCCTAACACTAACTCTAACCCTAACCCTAACCCTAACCCTAACCCTAACCCTAACCCTAACCCTAACCCTAACCCTAACCCTAATCCTAACCCTAACCCTAACCCTAACCCTAACCCTAACCCTAAGAGACCTAACCCTAAACGGAATTCAAAACCTCAGCTGTGCATGGCATGTACCTAACCCTAACCCTAACCCTAACCCTAACCCGAAAAGGCCTAACACTAAACGGAACTCTAAACCTCAGCTGTGCATGGCATGTACCTAACCCTAACCCTAACCCTAACCCTAACCCTAACCCTAACCCTAACCCTAACCCTAAAAATGACCCTAAGAGAGCTAACCCTAAACGTAACTCTAAACCTAAGCTGTGCTTGGCATGTACCTAACCCTAACCCTAACCCTAACCCTAAAAGACCTAACCCTAAACGGAACTCTAAACCTCAGCTGTGCATGGCATGTACCTAACCCTAACCCTAACCCTAACCCTAACCCTAACCCTAACCCTAACCCTAACCCTAACCCTAAAAGACCTAACCCTAAACGGAACTCTAAACCTACAGCTGTGCATGGCATGTACCTAACCCTAACCCTAACCCTAACCCTAACCCTAACCCTAACCCTAACCCTAAAAGACCTAACCCTAAACGGAACTCTAAACCTCAGCTGTGCATGGCATGTACCTAACCCTAACCCTAACCCTAACCCTAACCCTAAGAGACCTAACCCTAAATGGAACTCAAAACCTCATCTGTGCTTGGCATGTACCTAACCCTAACCCTAACCCTAACCGTAACCGTAACCCTAACCCTAACCCTAACCCTAACCCTAACCCTAACCCTAACCCTAAGAGACCTAACCCTAAATGGAACTCAAAACCTCAGCTGTGCATGGCATATACCTAACCCTAACACTAACTCTAACCCTAACCCTAACCATAACCCTAACCCTAACCCTAACCCTAACCCTAACCCTAACCCTAACCCTAACCCTAACCCTAATAGACCTAACCCTAAACGGAACTCAAAACCTCAGCTGTGCATGGCATGTACCTAACCCTAACCCTAACCCTAACCCTAACCCTAACCCTAACCCCAACCCTAACCCTAACCTTAAGAGACCTAACCCTAAACGGAACTCAAAACCTCAGCTGTGCATGGCATGTACCTAACCCTAACCCTATCCCTAACCCTAACCCTAACCCTAAGAGACCTAACCCTAAACGGAACTCTAAACCTCAGCTGTGCATGGCATGTACCTAACCCTAACCCTAACCCTAACCCTAACCCTAAAAGACCTAATCCTAAACGGAACTCTAAACCTCAGCTGTGCATGGCATGTACCTAACCCTAACCCTAACCCTAACCCTAACCCTAACCCTAAGAGACCTAACCCTAAATGGAACTCAAAACCTCATCTGTGCTTGGCATGTACCTAACCCTAACCCTAACCCTAACCCTAACCCTAATCCTAAACCTAACCCTAACCCTAACCCTAAGAGGCCTAACCCTAGACGGAACTCTAAACCTCAGCTGTGCATGGCATGTACCTAACCCTAACCCTAAACCTAACCGTAACCCTAACCCTAACCCTAACCCTAACCCTAACCCTAACCCTAACCCTAACCCTAACCCTAACCCTAATCCTAATCTTAGCCCTAATAGACCTAACCCTAAATGGAACTCAAAACCTCAGCTGTGCATGGCATGTACCTAACCCTAACCCTAACCCTAACCCTAACCCTAACCCTAAGAGACCTAACCCTAAACGGAACTCTAAACGTCAGCTGTGCATGGCATGTACCTAACCCTAACCGTAACCCTAACCCTAACCCTAAAAGACCTAACCCTAAACGGAACTCTAGACCTCAGCTGTGCATGGCATGTACCTAACCCTAACCCTAACCCTTACCCTAACCCTAACCCTAACCCTAGAAGACCTAACCCTAAACGGAACTCTAAACCTCAGCTGTACATGGCATGTACCTAACCCTAACCCTAACCGTAACCCTAACCCTAACCCTAACCCTAACCCTAACCCTAACCCTAACCCTAACCCTAACCCTAATCCTGACACTAATAGGCCTAACCCTAAACGGAACTCAACCTCAGCTGTGCATGGCAGGTACATAACCCTAACCCTAACCCTAACCCTAACCCTAACCCTAACCCTAACCCTAACCCTAACCCTAACCCTAATCCTAACCCTAACCCTAAAGCTGACCCTAAGAGGCCTATCCCTAGACGGAACTCTAAACCTCAGCTGTGCATGGCATGTACATAACCCTAACCCTAACCCTAACCCTAACCCTAACCCTAACCCTAATCCTAAAACTGACGCTAAGATAGCTAACCCTAAACGGAACTCTAAACCTCAGCTGTGCATGGCATGTACCTAACCCTAACCCTAACCCTAACCCTAACCCTAACCCTAAGAGACCTAACCCTAAACGGAACTCTAAACCTCAGCTGTGCATGGCATGTACCTAACCCTAACCCTAACCCTAACCCTAACCCTAACCCTAACCCTAACCCTAACCCTAACCCTAACCCTAATAGACCTAACCCTAAACGGAACTCAAAACCTCATCTGTGCTTGGCATGTAACTAACCCTAACCCTAACCCTAACCCTAACCCTAACGCTAACCCTAATAGACCTAACCCTAAACGGAACTCTAAACCTCAGCTGTGCATGGCATGTAACTAACCCTAACCCTAACCCTAACCCTAACCCTAACCCTAACCCTAACCCTAACACTAACCCTAAGAGACATAATCCTAAACGGAATTCAAAACCTCAGCTGTGCATGGCATGTACCTAACCCTAACCCTAACCCTAACCCTAACCCTAACCCTAAAAGGCCTAACCCTAAACGGAACTCAAATCCTAAGCTGTGCTTGGCATGTACCTAACCCTAACCCTAACCCTAACCCTAACCCTAACCCTAACCCTAACCCTAAAAGACCTAACCCTATAACGGAACTCTAAACCTACAGCTGTGCATGGCATGTACCTAACCCTTTCCCTAACCCTAACCCTAACCCTAACCCTAACCCTAAGAGACCTAACCATAAACGGAACTCTAAACCTCAGTTGTGCATGGCATGTACCTAACCCTAACCCTAACCCTAACCCTAACCCTAAGAGACCTAACCCTAAATGGAACTCAAAACCTCATCTGTGCTTGGCATGTACCTAACCCTAACCCTAACCCTAAC
>NW_026599600.1:1555000-1562500 GCF_023634155.1 Falco peregrinus | reverse complement strand
AATGAAACTCTAAACCTCATCTGTGCTTGGCATGTACCTAACCCTAACCCTAACCCTAACCGTAACCCTAACCCTAACCCTAACCCTAACCCTAACCCTAACCCTAACCCTAACCCTAACCCTAACCCTAACCCTAACCGTAAGAGACCTAACCCTAAACGGAACTCAAAACCTCAGCTGTGCATGGCATGTACCTAACCCTAACCCTAACCCTAACCCTAACCTTAACCCTAACCCTAACCCTAACCCTAAAACTGACCCTAAGAGAGCTAACCCTAAACGGAACTCTAAACCTCAGCTGTGCATGGCATGTACCTAACCCTAACCCTAACCCTAACCCTAACCCTAACCCTAACCCTAACCCTAAGAGACCTAACCCTAAACGGAACTCTAAACCTCAGCTGTGCATGGCATATACCTAACCCTAACACTAACTCTAACCCTAACCCTAACCCTAACCCTAACCCTAACCCTAACCCTAACCCTAACCCTAACCCTAATCCTAACCCTAACCCTAACCCTAACCCTAACCCTAACCCTAAGAGACCTAACCCTAAACGGAATTCAAAACCTCAGCTGTGCATGGCATGTACCTAACCCTAACCCTAACCCTAACCCTAACCCGAAAAGGCCTAACACTAAACGGAACTCTAAACCTCAGCTGTGCATGGCATGTACCTAACCCTAACCCTAACCCTAACCCTAACCCTAACCCTAACCCTAACCCTAAAAATGACCCTAAGAGAGCTAACCCTAAACGTAACTCTAAACCTAAGCTGTGCTTGGCATGTACCTAACCCTAACCCTAACCCTAACCGTAAGAGACCTAACCCTAAACGGAACTCAAAACCTCAGCTGTGCATGGCATGTACCTAACCCTAACCCTAACCCTAACCCTAACCCTAACCCTAACCCTAACCCTAACCCTAACCCTAAAAGACCTAACCCTAAACGGAACTCTAAACCTCAGCTGTGCATGGCATGTACCTAACCCTAACCCTAACCCTAACCCTAACCCTAACCCTAACCCTAACCCTAACCCTAAAAGACCTAACCCTAAACGGAACTCTAAACCTACAGCTGTGCATGGCATGTACCTAACCCTAACCCTAACCCTAACCCTAACCCTAACCCTAACCCTAACCCTAAAAGACCTAACCCTAAACGGAACTCTAAACCTCAGCTGTGCATGGCATGTACCTAACCCTAACCCTAACCCTAACCCTAACCCTAAGAGACCTAACCCTAAATGGAACTCAAAACCTCATCTGTGCTTGGCATGTACCTAACCCTAACCCTAACCCTAACCGTAACCGTAACCCTAACCCTAACCCTAACCCTAACCCTAACCCTAACCCTAACCCTAACCCTAACCCTAAGAGACCTAACCCTAAATGGAACTCAAAACCTCAGCTGTGCATGGCATATACCTAACCCTAACACTAACCCTAACCCTAACCCTAACCATAACCCTAACCCTAACCCTAACCCTAACCCTAACCCTAACCCTAACCCTAACCCTAAGAGACCTAACCCTAAACGGAACTCAAAACCTCATCTGTGCTTGGCATGTAACTAACCCTAACCCTAACCCTAACCCTAACCCTAACGCTAACCCTAATAGACCTAACCCTAAACGGAACTCTAAACCTCAGCTGTGCATGGCATGTAACTAACCCTAACCCTAACCCTAACCCTAACCCTAACCCTAACCCTAACCCTAACCCTAACACTAACCCTAAGAGACATAACCCTAAACGGAATTCAAAACCTCAGCTGTGCATGGCATGTACCTAACCCTAACCCTAACCCTAACCCTAACCCTAACCCTAACCCTAAAAGACCTAACCCTAAACGGAACTCTGAACCTCAGTTGTGCATGGCATGTACCTAACCCTAACCCTAACCCTAACCCTAACCCTAACCCTAACCCTAAAAGACCTAACCCTAAACGGAACTCAAATCCTAAGCTGTGCTTGGCATGTACCTAACCCTAACCCTAATCCTAACCCTAAGAGACCTAACCCTGAACGGAACTCTAAACCTCAGCTGTGCACGGCATGTACCTAACCCTAACCCTAACCCTAACCCTAACCCTAACCCTAACCCTAACCCTAACCCTAACCCTAACCCTAACCCTAACCCTAAAAGACCTAACCCTAAACGGAAGTCTAAACCTACAGCTGTGTATGGCATGTACCTAACCCTTTCCCTAACCCTAACCCTAACCCTAACCCTAACCCTAACCCTAACCCTAACCCTAACCCTAAGAGACCTAACCCTAAACGGAACTCAAAACCTCAGCTGTGCAAGGCATGTACCTAACCCTAACCCTAACCCTAACCCTAACCCTAAAAGACCTAACCCTAAACGGAACTCTAAACCTCAGTTGTGCATGGCATGTACCTAACCCTAACCCTAAACCTAACCCTAACCCTAAGAGACCTAACCCTAAATGGAACTCAAAACCTCAGCTGTGCTTAGCATGTACCTAACCCTAACCCTAACCCTAACCCTAACACTAACCCTAAGAGACCTAACCCTAACCCTAACCCTAACCCTAACCCTAACCCTAAGAGACCTAACCCTAAACGGAACTCTAAACCTCAGCTGTGCATGGCATGTACCTAACCCTAACCCTAACCCTAACCCTAACCCTAACCCTAACCCTAACCCTAACCCTAAAAGACCTAACCCTAAACGGAACTCTAAACCTACAGCTGTGCATTGGAATGTACCTAACCCTAACCCTAACCCTAACCCTAACCCTAACCCTAACCCTAACCCTAACCCTAACCCTAAAAGACCTAACCCTAAACGGAACTCTAAACCTCAGCTGTGCATGGCATGTACCTAACCCTAACCCTAACCCTAACCCTAACCCTAAGAGACCTAACCCTAAATGAAACTCTAAACCTCATCTGTGCTTGGCATGTACCTAACCCTAACCCTAACCCTAACCGTAACCCTAACCCTAACCCTAACCCTAACCCTAACCCTAACCCTAACCCTAACCCTAACCCTAACCCTAACCGTAAGAGACCTAACCCTAAACGGAACTCAAAACCTCAGCTGTGCATGGCATGTACCTAACCCTAACCCTAACCCTAACCCTAACCTTAACCCTAACCCTAACCCTAACCCTAAAACTGACCCTAAGAGAGCTAACCCTAAACGGAACTCTAAACCTCAGCTGTGCATGGCATGTACCTAACCCTAACCCTAACCCTAACCCTAACCCTAACCCTAACCCTAACCCTAAGAGACCTAACCCTAAACGGAACTCTAAACCTCAGCTGTGCATGGCATATACCTAACCCTAACACTAACTCTAACCCTAACCCTAACCCTAACCCTAACCCTAACCCTAACCCTAACCCTAACCCTAACCCTAATCCTAACCCTAACCCTAACCCTAACCCTAACCCTAACCCTAAGAGACCTAACCCTAAACGGAATTCAAAACCTCAGCTGTGCATGGCATGTACCTAACCCTAACCCTAACCCTAACCCTAACCCGAAAAGGCCTAACACTAAACGGAACTCTAAACCTCAGCTGTGCATGGCATGTACCTAACCCTAACCCTAACCCTAACCCTAACCCTAACCCTAACCCTAACCCTAAAAATGACCCTAAGAGAGCTAACCCTAAACGTAACTCTAAACCTAAGCTGTGCTTGGCATGTACCTAACCCTAACCCTAACCCTAACCGTAAGAGACCTAACCCTAAACGGAACTCAAAACCTCAGCTGTGCATGGCATGTACCTAACCCTAACCCTAACCCTAACCCTAACCCTAACCCTAACCCTAACCCTAACCCTAACCCTAAAAGACCTAACCCTAAACGGAACTCTAAACCTCAGCTGTGCATGGCATGTACCTAACCCTAACCCTAACCCTAACCCTAACCCTAACCCTAACCCTAACCCTAACCCTAAAAGACCTAACCCTAAACGGAACTCTAAACCTACAGCTGTGCATGGCATGTACCTAACCCTAACCCTAACCCTAACCCTAACCCTAACCCTAACCCTAACCCTAAAAGACCTAACCCTAAACGGAACTCTAAACCTCAGCTGTGCATGGCATGTACCTAACCCTAACCCTAACCCTAACCCTAACCCTAAGAGACCTAACCCTAAATGGAACTCAAAACCTCATCTGTGCTTGGCATGTACCTAACCCTAACCCTAACCCTAACCGTAACCGTAACCCTAACCCTAACCCTAACCCTAACCCTAACCCTAACCCTAACCCTAACCCTAACCCTAAGAGACCTAACCCTAAATGGAACTCAAAACCTCAGCTGTGCATGGCATATACCTAACCCTAACACTAACCCTAACCCTAACCCTAACCATAACCCTAACCCTAACCCTAACCCTAACCCTAACCCTAACCCTAACCCTAACCCTAAGAGACCTAACCCTAAACGGAACTCAAAACCTCATCTGTGCTTGGCATGTAACTAACCCTAACCCTAACCCTAACCCTAACCCTAACGCTAACCCTAATAGACCTAACCCTAAACGGAACTCTAAACCTCAGCTGTGCATGGCATGTAACTAACCCTAACCCTAACCCTAACCCTAACCCTAACCCTAACCCTAACCCTAACCCTAACACTAACCCTAAGAGACATAACCCTAAACGGAATTCAAAACCTCAGCTGTGCATGGCATGTACCTAACCCTAACCCTAACCCTAACCCTAACCCTAACCCTAACCCTAAAAGACCTAACCCTAAACGGAACTCTGAACCTCAGTTGTGCATGGCATGTACCTAACCCTAACCCTAACCCTAACCCTAACCCTAACCCTAAAAGACCTAACCCTAAACGGAACTCAAATCCTAAGCTGTGCTTGGCATGTACCTAACCCTAACCCTAATCCTAACCCTAAGAGACCTAACCCTGAACGGAACTCTAAACCTCAGCTGTGCACGGCATGTACCTAACCCTAACCCTAACCCTAACCCTAACCCTAACCCTAACCCTAACCCTAACCCTAACCCTAACCCTAACCCTAACCCTAAAAGACCTAACCCTAAACGGAAGTCTAAACCTACAGCTGTGTATGGCATGTACCTAACCCTTTCCCTAACCCTAACCCTAACCCTAACCCTAACCCTAACCCTAACCCTAACCCTAACACTAACCCTAAGAGACCTAACCCTAAACGGAACTCAAAACCTCAGCTGTGCAAGGCATGTACCTAACCCTAACCCTAACCCTAACCCTAACCCTAAAAGACCTAACCCTAAACGGAACTCTAAACCTCAGTTGTGCATGGCATGTACCTAACCCTAACCCTAAACCTAACCCTAACCCTAAGAGACCTAACCCTAAATGGAACTCAAAACCTCAGCTGTGCTTAGCATGTACCTAACCCTAACCCTAACCCTAACCCTAACACTAACCCTAAGAGACCTAACCCTAACCCTAACCCTAACCCTAACCCTAACCCTAAGAGACCTAACCCTAAACGGAACTCTAAACCTCAGCTGTGCATGGCATGTACCTAACCCTAACCCTAACCCTAACCCTAACCCTAACCCTAACCCTAACCCTAACCCTAACCCTAAAAGACCTAACCCTAAACGGAAGTCTAAACCTACAGCTGTGCATTGGAATGTACCTAACCCTAACCCTAACCCTAACCCTAACCCTAACCCTAACCCTAACCCTAACCCTAACCCTAAAAGACCTAACCCTAAACGGAACTCTAAACCTCACCTGTGCATGGCATGTACCTAACCCTAACCCTAACCCTAACCCTAACCCTAAGAGACCTAACCCTAAATGAAACTCTAAACCTCATCTGTGCTTGGCATGTACCTAACCCTAACCCTAACCCTAACCGTAACCCTAACCCTAACCCTAACCCTAACCCTAACCCTAACCCTAACCCTAACCCTAACCCTAACCCTAACCGTAAGAGACCTAACCCTAAACGGACTCAAAACCTCAGCTGTGCATGGCATGTACCTAACCCTAACCCTAACCCTAACCCTAACCTTAACCCTAACCCTAACCCTAACCCTAAAACTGACCCTAAGAGAGCTAACCCTAAACGGAACTCTAAACCTCAGCTGTGCATGGCATGTACCTAACCCTAACCCTAACCCTAACCCTAACCCTAACCCTAACCCTAACCCTAACCCTAAGAGACCTAACCCTAAACGGAACTCTAAACCTCAGCTGTGCATGGCATATACCTAACCCTAACACTAACTCTAACCCTAACCCTAACCCTAACCCTAACCCTAACCCTAACCCTAACCCTAACCCTAACCCTAACCCTAATCCTAACCCTAACCCTAACCCTAACCCTAACCCTAACCCTAAGAGACCTAACCCTAAACGGAATTCAAAACCTCAGCTGTGCATGGCATGTACCTAACCCTAACCCTAACCCTAACCCTAACCCGAAAAGGCCTAACACTAAACGGAACTCTAAACCTCAGCTGTGCATGGCATGTACCTAACCCTAACCCTAACCCTAACCCTAACCCTAACCCTAACCCTAACCCTAACCCTAAAAATGACCCTAAGAGAGCTAACCCTAAACGTAACTCTAAACCTAAGCTGTGCTTGGCATGTACCTAACCCTAACCCTAACCCTAACCCTAAAAGACCTAACCCTAAACGGAACTCTAAACCTCAGCTGTGCATGGCATGTACCTAACCCTAACCCTAACCCTAACCCTAACCCTAACCCTAACCCTAACCCTAACCCTAACCCTAAAAGACCTAACCCTAAACGGAACTCTAAACCTACAGCTGTGCATGGCATGTACCTAACCCTAACCCTAACCCTAACCCTAACCCTAAAAGACCTAACCCTAAACGGAACTCTAAACCTCAGCTGTGCATGGCATGTACCTAACCCTAACCCTAACCCTAACCCTAACCCTAAGAGACCTAACCCTAAATGGAACTCAAAACCTCATCTGTGCTTGGCATGTACCTAACCCTAACCCTAACCCTAACCGTAACCGTAACCCTAACCCTAACCCTAACCCTAACCCTAACCCTAACCCTAACCCTAAGAGACCTAACCCTAAATGGAACTCAAAACCTCAGCTGTGCATGGCATATACCTAACCCTAACACTAACTCTAACCCTAACCCTAACCATAACCCTAACCCTAACCCTAACCCTAACCCTAACCCTAACCCTAACCCTAACCCTAACCCTAATAGACCTAACCCTAAACGGAACTCAAAACCTCAGCTGTGCATGGCATGTACCTAACCCTAACCCTAACCCTAACCCTAACCCTAACCCTAACCCCAACCCTAACCCTAACCTTAAGAGACCTAACCCTAAACGGAACTCAAAACCTCAGCTGTGCATGGCATGTACCTAACCCTAACCCTATCCCTAACCCTAACCCTAACCCTAAGAGACCTAACCCTAAACGGAACTCTAAACCTCAGCTGTGCATGGCATGTACCTAACCCTAACCCTAACCCTAACCCTAACCCTAAAAGAC
>NW_026599600.1:1530000-1532500 GCF_023634155.1 Falco peregrinus | reverse complement strand
TAACCCTAACCCTAACCCTAACCCTAACCCTAACCCTAACCCTAAAAGACCTAACCCTAAACGGAACTCTAAACCTACAGCTGTGCATGGCATGTACCTAACCCTTTCCCTAACCCTAACCCTAACCCTAACCCTAACCCTAACCCTAACCCTAACCCTAAGAGACCTAACCCTAAACGGAACTCAAAACCTCAGCTGTGCATGGCATGTACCTAACCCTAACCCTAACCCTAACCCTAACCCTAAAAGACCTAACCCTAAACGGAACTCTAAACCTCAGTTGTGCATGGCATGTACCTAAACCTAACCCTAACCCTAACCCTAACCCTAAGAGACCTAACCCTAAATGGAACTCAAAACCTCATCTGTGCTTGGCATGTACCTAACCCTAACCCTAACCCTAACCGTAACCCTAACCCTAACCCTAACCCTAACCCTAACCCTAACCCTAACGCTAACCCTAACCCTAAGAGACCTAACCCTAAACGGAACTCTAAACCTCAGCTGTGCATGGCATGTACCTAACCCTAACCCTAACCCTAACCCTAACCCTAACCCTAACCCTAACCCTAACCCTAACCCTAACCCTAACCCTAACCCTAAGAGACCTAACCCTGAACGGAACTCTAAACCTCAGCTGTGCACGGCATGTACCTAACCCTAACCCTAACCCTAACCCTAACCCTAACCCTAACCCTAACCCTAACCCTAACCCTAACCCTAACCCTAAAAGACCTAACCCTAAACGGAACTCTAAACCTACAGCTGTGCATGGCATGTACCTAACCCTTTCCCTAACCCTAACCCTAACCCTAAAAGACCTAACCCTAAACGGAACTCTAAACCTCAGCTGTGCATGGCATGTACCTAACCCTAACCCTAACCCTAACCCTAACCCTAAGAGACCTAACCCTAAATGGAACTCAAAACCTCATCTGTGCTTGGCATGTACCTAACCCTAACCCTAACCCTAACCCTAACCCTAACCCTAACCCTAATCCTAAACCTAACCCTAATCCTGACCCTAAGAGGCCTAACCCTAGACGGAACTCTAAACCTCAGCTGTGCATGGCATGTACATAACCCTAACCCTAACCCTAACCCTAACCCTAACCCTAACCCTAACCCTAACCCTAACCCTAACCCTAACCCTAACCCTAAAAATGACCCTAAGAGAGCTAACCCTAAACGGAACTCTAAACCTCAGCTGTGCATGGCATGTACCTAACCCTAACCCTAAACCTAACCGTAACCCTAACCCTAACCCTAACCCTAACCCTAACCCTAACCCTAACCCTAACCCTAACCCTAACCCTAACCCTAACCCTAATAGACCTAACCCTAAACGGAACTCTAGACCTCAGCTGTGCATGGCATGTACCTAACCCTAACCCTAACCTTTACCCTAACCCTAACCCTAACCCTAGAAGACCTAACCCTAAACGGAACTCTAAACCTCAGCTGTACATGGCATGTACCTAACCCTAACCCTAACCCTAACCCTAACCCTAACCCTAACCCTAACCCTAACCCTAACCCTAACCCTAACCCTAATAGACCTAACCCTAAACGGAACTCAAAACCTCAGCTGTGCTTGGCATGTAACTAACCCTAACCCTAACCCTAACCCTAACCCTAACGCTAACCCTAATAGACCTAACCCTAAACGGAACTCTAAACCTCAGCTGTGCATGGCATGTAACTAACCCTAACCCTAACCCTAACCCTAACCCTAACCCTAACCCTAACACTAACCCTAAGAGACCTAACCCTAAATGGAACTCTAAACCTCAGCTGTGCATGGCATGTACCTAACCCTAACCCTAACCCTAACCCTAACCCTAACCCTAACCCTAACCCTAACCCTAACCCTAACCCTAACCCTAAAAGACCTAACCCTAAACGGAACTCTAAACCTACAGCTGTGCATGGCATGTACCTAACCCTAACCCTAACCCTAACCCTAACCCTAAGAGACCTAACCCTAAATGGAACTCAAAACCTCATCTGTGCTTGGCATGTACCTAACCCTAACCCTAACCCTAACCGTAACCCTAACCCTAACCCTAACCCTAACCCTAACCCTAACCCTAACCCTAACCCTAACCCTAACCCTAACCGTAAGAGACCTAACCCTAAACGGAACTCAAAACCTCAGCTGTGCATGGCATGTACCTAACCCTAACCCTATCCCTAACCCTAACCCTAACCCTAAGAGACCTAACCCTAAACGGAACTCTAAACCTCAGCTGTGCATGGCATGTACCTAACCCTAACCCTAACCCTAACCCTAACCCTAAAAGACCTAACCCTAAACGGAACTCTAAACCTCAGCTGTGCATGGCATGTACCTAACCCTAACCCTAACCCTAACCCTAAGAGACCTAACCCTAAATGGAACTCAAAACCTCATCTGTGCTTGGCATGTACCTAACCCTAACCCTAACCCTAACCCTAACCCTAAAACTGACCCTAAGAGAGCTAACCCTAAACGGAACTC
>NW_026599600.1:1517500-1520000 GCF_023634155.1 Falco peregrinus | reverse complement strand
TAACCCTAACCCTAACCCTAACCCTAACCCTAACCCTAACCCTAACCCTAACCCTAACCCTAACCCTAACCCTAATAGACCTAACCCTAAACGGAACTCAAAACCTCATCTGTGCTTGGCATGTACCTAACCCTAACCCTAACCCTAACCCTAACCCTAAAACTGACCCTAAGAGAGCTAACCCTAAACGGAACTCTAAACCTCAGCTGTGCATGGCATGTACCTAACCCTAACCCTAACCCTAACCGTAACCCTAAGAGACCTAACCCTAAACGGAACTCTAAACCTCAGCTGTGCATGGCATATACCTAACCCTAACACTAACTCTAACCCTAACCCTAACCCTAACCCTAACCCTAACCCTAACCCTAACCCTAACCCTAACCCTAACCCTAACCCTAATAGACCTAACCCTAAACGGAACTCAAAACCTCAGCTGTGCATGGCATGTACCTAACCCTAACCCTAACCCTAACCCTAACCCTAAGAGACCTAACCCTAAACGGAACTCTAAACGTCAGCTGTGCATGGCATGTACCTAACCCTAACCGTAACCCTAACCCTAACCCTAAAAGACCTAACCCTAAACGGAACTCTAGACCTCAGCTGTGCATGGCATGTACCTAACCCTAACCCTAACCCTTACCCTAACCCTAACCCTAACCCTAAAAGACCTAACCCTAAACGGAACTCTAAACCTCAGCTGTGCGTGGCATGTACCTAACCCTAACCCTAACCCTAACCCTAACCCTAACCCTAACCCTAACCCTAACCCTAACCCTAACCCTAACCCTAACCCTAACCCTAATCCTGACACTAATAGGCCTAACCCTAAACGGAACTCAACCTCAGCTGTGCATGGCAGGTACATAACCCTAACCCTAACCCTAACCCTAACCCTAACCCTAACCCTAACCCTAACCCTAACCCTAACCCTAACCCTAATCCTAACCCTAACCCTAATGCTGACCCTAAGAGGCCTATCCCTAGACGGAACTCTAAACCTCAGCTGTGCATGGCATGTACATAACCCTAACCCTAACCCTAACCCTAACCCTAACCCTAACCCTAATCCTAAAACTGACGCTAAGATAGCTAACCCTAAACGGAACTCTAAACCTCAGCTGTGCATGGCATGTACCTAACCCTAACCCTAACCCTAACCCTAACCCTAACCCTAACCCTAACCCTAACCCTAACCCTAACCCTAACCCTAACCCTAATAGACCTAACACTAAACGGAACTCAAAACCTCATCTGTGCTTGGCATGTACCTAACCCTAACCCTAACCCTAACCCTAACCCTAACGCGAACCCTAATAGACCTAACCCTAAACGGAACTCTAAACCTCAGCTGTGCATGGCATGTAACTAACCCTAACCCTAACCCTAACCCTAACACTAACCCTAACACTAACCCTAAGAGACATAACCCTAAACGGAATTCAAAACCTCAGCTGTGCATGGCATGTACCTAACCCTAACCCTAACCCTAACCCTAACCCTAACCCTAACCCTAAAAGACCTAACCCTAAACGGAACTCTGAACCTCAGCTGTGCATGGCATGTACCTAACCCTAACCCTAACCCTAACCCTAACCCTAAAAGACCTAACCCTAAACGGAACTCAAATCCTAAGCTGTGCTTGGCATGTACCTAACCCTAACCCTAACCCTAACCCTAAGAGACCTAACCCTGAACGGAACTCTAAACCTCAGCTGTGCACGGCATGTACCTAACCCTAACCCTAACCCTAACCCTAACCCTAACCCTAACCCTAACCCTAACCCTAACCCTTACCCTAACCCTAACCCTAAAAGACCTAACCCTAAACGGAACTCTAAACCTACAGCTGTGCATGGCATGTACCTAACCCTTTCCCTAACCCTGACCCTAAAAGACCTAACCCTAAACGGAACTCTAAACCTACAGCTGTGCATGGCATGTACCTAACCCTTTCCCTAACCCTAACCCTAACCCTAACCCTAACCCTAACCCTTACCCTAACCCTAAGAGACCTAACCCTAAACGGAACTCAAAACCTCAGCTGTGCATGGCATGTACCTAACCCTAACCCTATCCCTAACCCTAACCCTAACCCTAACCCTAACCCTAACCCTAACCCTAACCCTAACCCTAACCCTAACCCTAACCCTAACCCTAAGAGACCTAACCCTAAACGGAACTCAAAACCTCAGCTGTGCAAGGCATGTACCTAACCCTAACCCTAACCCTAACCCTAACCCTAAAAGACCTAACCCTAAACGGAACTCTAAACCTCAGTTGTGCATGGCATGTACCTAACCCTAACCCTAACCCTAACCCTAACCCTAAGAGACCTAACCCTAAATGGAACTCAAAACCTCATCTGTCCTTGGCATGTACCTAACCCTAACCCTAACCCTAACCCTAACCCTAACCCTAACCCTAACCCTAAGAGACCTAACCCTAAACGGAACTCTAAACCTCAGCTGTGCATGGCATGTACCTAACCCTAACC
>NW_026599600.1:1475000-1485000 GCF_023634155.1 Falco peregrinus | reverse complement strand
TAAGAGACCTAACCCTAAACGGAACTCTAAACCTCAGCTGTGCATGGCATGTACCTAACCCTAACCCTAACCCTAACCCTAACCCTAACCCTAACCCTAACCCTAACCCTAACCCTAACCCTAAAAGACCTAACCCTAAACGGAACTCTAAACCTACAGCTGTGCATGGCATGTACCTAACCCTAACCCTAACCCTAACCCTAACCCTAACCCTAACCCTAACCCTAAAAGACCTAACCCTAAACGGAACTCTAAACCTCAGCTGTGCATGGCATGTACCTAACCCTAACCCTAACCCTAACCCTAACCCTAAGAGACCTAACCCTAAATGGAACTCAAAACCTCATCTGTGCTTGGCATGTACCTAACCCTAACCCTAACCCTAACCGTAACCGTAACCCTAACCCTAACCCTAACCCTAACCCTAACCCTAACCCTAACCCTAACCCTAACCCTAACCGTAAGAGACCTAACCCTAAACGGAACTCAAAACCTCAGCTGTGCATGGCATGTACCTAACCCTAACCCTATCCCTAACCCTAACCCTAACCCTAAGAGACCTAACCCTAAACGGAACTCTAAACCTCAGCTGTGCATGGCATGTACCTAACCCTAACCCTAACCCTAACCCTAACCCTAAAAGACCTAACCCTAAACGGAACTCTAAACCTCAGCTGTGCATGGCATGTACCTAACCCTAACCCTAACCCTAACCCTAAGAGACCTAACCCTAAATGGAACTCAAAACCTCATCTGTGCTTGGCATGTACCTAACCCTAACCCTAACCCTAAAACTGACCCTAAGAGAGCTAACCCTAAACGGAACTCTAAACCTCAGCTGTGCATGGCATGTACCTAACCCTAACCCTAACCCTAACCGTAACCCTAAGAGACCTAACCCTAAACGGAACTCTAAACCTCAGCTGTGCATGGCATATACCTAACCCTAACACTAACTCTAACCCTAACCCTAACCATAACCCTAACCCTAACCCTAACCCTAACCCTAACCCTAACACTAACCCTAACCCTAACCCTAAAAGACCTAACCCTAAACGGAACTCTAAACCTACAGCTGTGCATGGCATGTACCTAACCCTTACCCTAACCCTAACCCTAACCCTAACCCTAACCCTAACAACCCTAACCCTAACCCTAACCCTAACCCTAACCCTAAGAGACCTAACCCTAAACGGAACTCAAAACCTCAGCTGTGCATGGCAGGTACCTAACCCTAACCCTATCCCTAACCCTAACCCTAACCCTAAGAGACCTAACCCTAAACGGAACTCTAAACCTCAGCTGTGCATGGCATGTACCTAACCCTAACCCTAACCCTAACCCTAACCCTAAAAGACCTAACCCTAAACGGAACTCTAAACCTCAGCTGTGCATGGCATGTACCTAACCCTAACCCTAACCCTAACCCTAACCCTAAGAGACCTAACCCTAAATGGAACTCAAAACCTCATCTGTGCTTGGCATGTACCTAACCCTAACCCTAACCCTAACCCTAACCCTAATCCTAAACCTAACCCTAATCCTGACCCTAAGAGGCCTAACCCTAGACGGAACTCTAAACCTCAGCTGTGCATGGCATGTACATAACCCTAACCCTAACCCTAACCCTAACCCTAACCCTAACCCTAACCCTAACCCTAACCCTAACCCTAAAACTGACCCTAAGAGAGCTAACCCTAAACGGAACTCTAAACCTCAGCTGTGCATGGCATGTACCTAACCCTAACCCTAAACCTAACCGTAACCCTAACCCTAACCCTAACCCTAACCCTAACCCTAACCCTAACCCTAACCCTAACCCTAATAGACCTAACCCTAAACGGAACTCAAAACCTCAGCTGTGCATGGCATGTACCTAACCCTAACCCTAACCCTAACCCTAACCCTAACCCTAACCCTAAGAGACCTAACCCTAAACGGAACTCTAAACGTCAGCTGTGCATGGCATGTACCTAACCCTAACCCTAACCCTAACCCTAACCCTAAGAGACCTAACCCTAAACGGAACTCAAAACCTCATCTGTGCTTGGCATGTACCTAACCCTAACCCTAACCCTAACCGTAACCCTAACCCTAACCCTAACCCTAACCCTAACCCTAACCCTAACCCTAACCCTAACCCTAACCCTAAAAGACCTAACCCTAAACGGAACTCTAGACCTCAGCTGTGCATGGCATGTACCTAACCCTAACCCTAACCCTAACCCTAACCCTAACCCTAACCCTAACCCTAACCCTAACCCTAACCCTAACCCTAACCCTAACCCTAAGAGACCTAACCCTAAACGGAACTCAAAACCTCAGCTGTGCATGGCATGTACCTAACCCTAACCCTATCCCTAACCCTAACCCTAACCCTAAGAGACCTAACCCTAAACGGAACTCTAAACCTCAGCTGTGCATGGCATGTACCTAACCCTAACCCTAACCCTAACCCTAACCCTAAAAGACCTAACCCTAAACGGAACTCTAAACCTCAGCTGTGCATGGCATGTACCTAACCCTAACCCTAACCCTAACCCTAACCCTAAGAGACCTAACCCTAAATGGAACTCAAAACCTCATCTGTGCTTGGCATGTACCTAACCCTAACCCTAACCCTAACCCTAACCCTAACCCTAATCCTAAACCTAACCCTAATCCTGACCCTAAGAGGCCTAACCCTAGACGGAACTCTAAACCTCAGCTGTGCATGGCATGTACATAAACCTAACCCTAACCCTAACCCTAACCCTAACCCTAACCCTAACCCTAACCCTAACCCTAACCCTAACCCTAACCCTAAAACTGACCCTAAGAGAGCTAACCCTAAACGGAACTCTAAACCTCAGCTGTGCATGGCATGTACCTAACCCTAACCCTAAACCTAACCGTAACCCTAACCGTAACCCTAACCCTAACCCTAACCCTAACCCTAACCCTAACCCTAACCCTAATAGACCTAACCCTAAACGGAACTCAAAACCTCAGCTGTGCATGGCATGTACCTAACCCTAACCCTAACCCTAACCCTAACCCTAACCCTAACCCTAACCCTAAGAGACCTAACCCTAAACGGAACTCTAAACGTCAGCTGTGCATGGCATGTACCTAACCCTAACCGTAACCCTAACCCTAACCCTAAAAGACCTAACCCTAAACGGAACTCAAAACCTCATCTGTGCTTGGCATGTACCTAACCCTAAACCTAACCCTAACCGTAACCCTAACCGTAACCCTAACCCTAACCCTAACCCTAACCCTAACCCTAAGAGACCTAACCCTAAACGGAACTCTAAACCTCAGCTGTGCATGGCATGTACCTAACCCTAACCCTAACCCTAACCCTAACCCGAACCCGAACCCTAACCCTAACCCTAACCCTAAAAGACCTAACCCTAAACGGAACTCTAAACCTACAGCTGTGCATGGCATGTACCTAACCCTAACCCTAACCCTAACCCTAACCCTAACCCTAACCCTAACCCTAACCCTAAAAGACCTAACCCTAAACGGAACTCTAAACCTCAGCTGTGCATGGCATGTACCTAACCGTAACCCTAACCCTAACCCTAACCCTAAGAGACCTAACCCTAAATGGAACTCAAAACCTCATCTGTGCTTGGCATGTACCTAACCCTAACCCTAACCCTAACCCTTACCCTAACCCTAACCCTAACCCTAACCCTAACCCTAACCCTAACCCTAACCCTAACCCTAACCCTAACCGTAAGAGACCTAACCCTAAACGGAACTCAAAACCTCAGCTGTGCATGGCATGTACCTAACCCTAACCCTAACCCTAACCCTAACCCTAACCCTAACCCTAACCCTAACCCTAACCCTAACCCTAAAACTGACCCTAAGAGAGCTAACCCTAAACGGAACTCTAAACCTCAGCTGTGCATGGCATGTACCTAACCCTAACCCTAACCCTAACCCTAACCCTAACCCTAACCCTAACCCTAACCCTAACCCTAACCCTAACCCTAACCCTAAAACTGACCCTAAGAGAGCTAACCCTAAACGGAACTCTAAACCTCAGCTGTGCATGGCATGTACCTAACCCTAACCCTAACCCTAACCCTAACCCTAACCCTAACCCTAACCCTAAGAGACCTAACCCTAAACGGAACTCTAAACCTCAGCTGTGCATGGCATGTACCTAACCCTAACCCTAACCCTAACCCTAACCCTAACCCTAACCCTAACCCTAACCCTAACCCTAACCCTAACCCTAAAAGACCTAACCCTAAACGGAACTCTAAACCTACAGCTGTGCATGGCATGTACCTAACCCTAACCCTAACCCTAACCCTAACCCTAACCCTAACCCTAACCCTAAAAGACCTAACCCTAAACGGAACTCTAAACCTCAGCTGTGCATGGCATGTACCTAACCCTAACCCTAACCCTAACCCTAACCCTAAGAGACCTAACCCTAAATGGAACTCAAAACCTCATCTGTGCTTGGCATGTACCTAACCCTAACCCTAACCCTAACCGTAACCGTAACCCTAACCCTAACCCTAACCCTAACCCTAACCCTAACCCTAACCCTAACCCTAACCCTAACCGTAAGAGACCTAACCCTAAACGGAACTCAAAACCTCAGCTGTGCATGGCATGTACCTAACCCTAACCCTATCCCTAACCCTAACCCTAACCCTAAGAGACCTAACCCTAAACGGAACTCTAAACCTCAGCTGTGCATGGCATGTACCTAACCCTAACCCTAACCCTAACCCTAACCCTAAAAGACCTAACCCTAAACGGAACTCTAAACCTCAGCTGTGCATGGCATGTACCTAACCCTAACCCTAACCCTAACCCTAAGAGACCTAACCCTAAATGGAACTCAAAACCTCATCTGTGCTTGGCATGTACCTAACCCTAACCCTAACCCTAAAACTGACCCTAAGAGAGCTAACCCTAAACGGAACTCTAAACCTCAGCTGTGCATGGCATGTACCTAACCCTAACCCTAACCCTAACCGTAACCCTAAGAGACCTAACCCTAAACGGAACTCTAAACCTCAGCTGTGCATGGCATATACCTAACCCTAACACTAACTCTAACCCTAACCCTAACCATAACCCTAACCCTAACCCTAACCCTAACCCTAACCCTAACACTAACCCTAACCCTAACCCTAAAAGACCTAACCCTAAACGGAACTCTAAACCTACAGCTGTGCATGGCATGTACCTAACCCTTACCCTAACCCTAACCCTAACCCTAACCCTAACCCTAACAACCCTAACCCTAACCCTAACCCTAACCCTAACCCTAAGAGACCTAACCCTAAACGGAACTCAAAACCTCAGCTGTGCATGGCAGGTACCTAACCCTAACCCTATCCCTAACCCTAACCCTAACCCTAAGAGACCTAACCCTAAACGGAACTCTAAACCTCAGCTGTGCATGGCATGTACCTAACCCTAACCCTAACCCTAACCCTAACCCTAAAAGACCTAACCCTAAACGGAACTCTAAACCTCAGCTGTGCATGGCATGTACCTAACCCTAACCCTAACCCTAACCCTAACCCTAAGAGACCTAACCCTAAATGGAACTCAAAACCTCATCTGTGCTTGGCATGTACCTAACCCTAACCCTAACCCTAACCCTAACCCTAACCCTAAGAGACCTAACCCTAAACGGAACTCTAAACCTCAGCTGTGCATGGCATGTACCTAACCCTAACCCTAACCCTAACCCTAACCCTAACCCTAACCCTAACCCTAACCCTAACCCTAACCCTAACCCTAAAAGACCTAACCCTAAACGGAACTCTAAACCTACAGCTGTGCATGGCATGTACCTAACCCTAACCCTAACCCTAACCCTAACCCTAACCCTAACCCTAACCCTAAAAGACCTAACCCTAAACGGAACTCTAAACCTCAGCTGTGCATGGCATGTACCTAACCCTAACCCTAACCCTAACCCTAACCCTAAGAGACCTAACCCTAAATGGAACTCAAAACCTCATCTGTGCTTGGCATGTACCTAACCCTAACCCTAACCCTAACCGTAACCGTAACCCTAACCCTAACCCTAACCCTAACCCTAACCCTAACCCTAACCCTAACCCTAACCCTAACCGTAAGAGACCTAACCCTAAACGGAACTCAAAACCTCAGCTGTGCATGGCATGTACCTAACCCTAACCCTATCCCTAACCCTAACCCTAACCCTAAGAGACCTAACCCTAAACGGAACTCTAAACCTCAGCTGTGCATGGCATGTACCTAACCCTAACCCTAACCCTAACCCTAACCCTAAAAGACCTAACCCTAAACGGAACTCTAAACCTCAGCTGTGCATGGCATGTACCTAACCCTAACCCTAACCCTAACCCTAAGAGACCTAACCCTAAATGGAACTCAAAACCTCATCTGTGCTTGGCATGTACCTAACCCTAACCCTAACCCTAAAACTGACCCTAAGAGAGCTAACCCTAAACGGAACTCTAAACCTCAGCTGTGCATGGCATGTACCTAACCCTAACCCTAACCCTAACCGTAACCCTAAGAGACCTAACCCTAAACGGAACTCTAAACCTCAGCTGTGCATGGCATATACCTAACCCTAACACTAACTCTAACCCTAACCCTAACCATAACCCTAACCCTAACCCTAACCCTAACCCTAACCCTAACCCTAACACTAACCCTAACCCTAACCCTAAAAGACCTAACCCTAAACGGAACTCTAAACCTACAGCTGTGCATGGCATGTACCTAACCCTTACCCTAACCCTAACCCTAACCCTAACCCTAACCCTAACAACCCTAACCCTAACCCTAACCCTAACCCTAACCCTAAGAGACCTAACCCTAAACGGAACTCAAAACCTCAGCTGTGCATGGCAGGTACCTAACCCTAACCCTATCCCTAACCCTAACCCTAACCCTAAGAGACCTAACCCTAAACGGAACTCTAAACCTCAGCTGTGCATGGCATGTACCTAACCCTAACCCTAACCCTAACCCTAACCCTAAAAGACCTAACCCTAAACGGAACTCTAAACCTCAGCTGTGCATGGCATGTACCTAACCCTAACCCTAACCCTAACCCTAACCCTAAGAGACCTAACCCTAAATGGAACTCAAAACCTCATCTGTGCTTGGCATGTACCTAACCCTAACCCTAACCCTAACCCTAACCCTAATCCTAAACCTAACCCTAATCCTGACCCTAAGAGGCCTAACCCTAGACGGAACTCTAAACCTCAGCTGTGCATGGCATGTACATAACCCTAACCCTAACCCTAACCCTAACCCTAACCCTAACCCTAACCCTAACCCTAACCCTAACCCTAACCCTAAAACTGACCCTAAGAGAGCTAACCCTAAACGGAACTCTAAACCTCAGCTGTGCATGGCATGTACCTAACCCTAACCCTAAACCTAACCGTAACCCTAACCCTAACCCTAACCCTAACCCTAACCCTAACCCTAACCCTAACCCTAACCCTAATAGACCTAACCCTAAACGGAACTCAAAACCTCAGCTGTGCATGGCATGTACCTAACCCTAACCCTAACCCTAACCCTAACCCTAACCCTAACCCTAAGAGACCTAACCCTAAACGGAACTCTAAACGTCAGCTGTGCATGGCATGTACCTAACCCTAACCGTAACCCTAACCCTAACCCTAAAAGACCTAACCCTAAACGGAACTCAAAACCTCATCTGTGCTTGGCATGTACCTAACCCTAACCCTAACCCTAACCGTAACCCTAACCCTAACCCTAACCCTAACCCTAACCCTAACCCTAACCCTAACCCTAACCCTAAAAGACCTAACCCTAAACGGAACTCTAGACCTCAGCTGTGCATGGCATGTACCTAACCCTAACCCTAACCCTAACCCTAACCCTAACCCTAACCCTAACCCTAACCCTAACCCTAACCCTAATCCTGACACTAATAGGCCTAACCCTAAACGGAACTCAACCTCACCTGTGCATGGCAGGTACATAACCCTAACCCTAACCCTAACCCTAACCCTAACCCTAACCCTAACCCTAACCCTAATCCTAACCCTAACCCTAAAGCTGACCCTAAGAGGCCTATCCCTAGACGGAACTCTAAACCTCAGCTGTGCATGGCATGTACATAACCCTAACCCTAACCCTAACCCTAACCCTAACCCTAACCCTAATCCTAAAACTGACGCTAAGATAGCTAACCCTAAACGGAACTCTAAACCTCAGCTGTGCATGGCATGTACCTAACCCTAACCCTAACCCTAACCCTAACCCTAACCCTAACCCTAACCCTAACCCTAAGAGACCTAACCCTAAACGGAACTCAAAACCTCAGCTGTGCATGGCATGTACCTAACCCTAACCCTATCCCTAACCCTAACCCTAACCCTAAGAGACCTAACCTTAAACGGAACTCTAAACCTCAGCTGTGCATGGCATGTACCTAACCCTAACCCTAACCCTAACCCTAACCCTAAAAGACCTAACCCTAAACGGAACTCTAAACCTCAGCTGTGCATGGCATGTACCTAACCCTAACCCTAACCCTAACCCTAACCCTAAGAGACCTAACCCTAAATGGAACTCAAAACCTCATCTGTGCTTGGCATGTACCTAGCCCTAACCCTAACCCTAACCCTAACCCTAACCCTAATCCTAAACCTAACCCTAATCCTGACCCTAAGAGGCCTAACCCTAGACGGAACTCTAAACCTCAGGTGTGCATGGCATGTACATAACCCTAACCCTAACCCTAACCCTAACCCTAACCCTAACCCTAACCCTAACCCTAACCCTAACCCTAACCCTAAAACTGACCCTAAGAGAGCTAACCCTAAACGGAACTCTAAACCTCAGCTGTGCATGGCATGTACCTAACCCTAACCCTAAACCTAACCGTAACCCTAACCCTAACCCTAACCCTAACCCTAACCCTAACCCTAACCCTAACCCTAACCCTAATAGACCTAACCCTAAACGGAACTCAAAACCTCAGCTGTGCATGGCATGTACCTAACCCTAACCCTAACCCTAACCCTAACCCTAACCCTAACCCTAACCCTAAGAGACCTAACCCTAAACGGAACTCTAAACGTCAGCTGTGCATGGCATGTACCTAACCCTAACCGTAACCCTAACCCTAACCCTAAAAGACCTAACCCTAAACGGAACTCAAAACCTCATCTGTGCTTGGCATGTACCTAACCCTAAACCTAACCCTAACCGTAACCCTAACCGTAACCCTAACCCTAACCCTAACCCTAACCCTAACCCTAAGAGACCTAACCCTAAACGGAACTCTAAACCTCAGCTGTGCATGGCATGTACCTAACCCTAACCCTAACCCTAACCCTAACCCTAACCCGAACCCTAACCCTAACCCTAACCCTAAAAGACCTAACCCTAAACGGAACTCTAAACCTACAGCTGTGCATGGCATGTACCTAACCCTAACCCTAACCCTAACCCTAACCCTAACCCTAACCCTAACCCTAAAAGACCTAACCCTAAACGGAACTCTAAACCTACAGCTGTGCATGGCATGTACCTAACCCTTACCCTAACCCTAACCCTAACCCTAACCCTAACCCTAACAACCCTAACCCTAACCCTAACCCTAACCCTAACCCTAAGAGACCTAACCCTAAACGGAACTCAAAACCTCAGCTGTGCATGGCAGGTACCTAACCCTAACCCTATCCCTAACCCTAACCCTAACCCTAAGAGACCTAACCCTAAACGGAACTCTAAACCTCAGCTGTGCATGGCATGTACCTAACCCTAACCCTAACCCTAACCCTAACCCTAAAAGACCTAACCCTAAACGGAACTCTAAACCTCAGCTGTGCATGGCATGTACCTAACCCTAACCCTAACCCTAACCCTAACCCTAAGAGACCTAACCCTAAATGGAACTCAAAACCTCATCTGTGCTTGGCATGTACCTAACCCTAACCCTAACCCTAACCCTAACCCTAATCCTAAACCTAACCCTAATCCT